>NC_091306.1:33796764-33824264 GCF_038502225.1 Cherax quadricarinatus | reverse complement strand
GAGGCTCAAGTTAGAGTATGTAGGAAAGAGGGAAATTATTTCCCAGTAAAAGTAGGCCTTAGACAAGGATGTGTGATGTCACCGTGGTTGTTTAATATATTTATAGATGGGGTTGTAAGAGAAGTAAATGCGAGGGTCTTGGCAAGAGGCGTGGAATTAAAAGATAAAGAATCACACATAAAGTGGGAGTTGTCACAGTTGCTCTTTGCTGATGACACTGTGCTCTTGGGAGATTCTGAAGAGAAGTTGCAGAGATTGGTGAATGAATTTGGTAGGGTGTGCAAAAGAAGAAAATTAAAAGTGAATACAGGAAAGAGTAAGGTAATGAGGATAACAAAAAGATTAGGTGATGGAAGACTGGATATCAGATTGGAGGGAGAGAGTATGGAGGAGGTGAATGTATTCAGATATTTGGGAGTGGACGTGTCAGCGGATGGGTCTATGAAAGATGAGGTGAATCATAGAATTGATGAGGGAAAAGGGTGAGTGGTGCACTTAGGAGTCTGTGGAGACAAAGAACCTTGTCCTTGGAGGCAAAGAGGGGAATGTATGAGAGTATAGTTTTACCAACGCTCTTATATGGGTGTGAAGAATGCATGATGAATGTTGCAGCAAGGAGAAGGCTGGAGGCAGTGGAGATGTCATGTCTGAGGGCAATGTGTGGTGTGAATATAATGCAGAGAATTCGTAGTTTGGAAGTTAGGAGGAGTGCGGGATTACCAAAACTGTTGTCCAGAGGGCTGAGGAAGGGTTGTTGAGGTGGTTCGGACATGTAGAGAGAATGGAGCGAAACAGAGTGACTTCATGAGTGTATCAGTCTGTAGTGGAAGGAAGGCAGGGTAGGGGTCGGCCTAGGAAAGGTTGGAGGGAGGGGGTAATGGAGGTTTTGTGTGCGAGGGGCTTGAACTTCCAGCATGCATGCATGAGCGTGTTTGATAGGAGTGAATGGAGACAAATGGTTTTTAATACTTGACGTGCTGTTGGGGTGTGAGCAAAGTAACATTTATGAAGGGGTTCAGGGAAACCGGCAGGCCGGACTTGAGTCCTGGAGATGGGAAGTACAGTGCCTGCACTCTGAAGGAGGGGTGTTAATGTTGCAGTTTAAAAACTGTAGTGTAAAGCACCCTTCTGGCAAGACAGTGATGGAGTGAATGATGGTGAAAGTTTTTCTTTTTCGGGCCACCCTGCCTTGGTGGGAATCGGCCAGTGTGATAATATAATATAATATAATATAATATACATACATATATATATATATATATATATATATATATATATATATATATATATATATATATATATATGCAGGACAAGCCATGGGGATGGGGTTGAAATCTTTAGCTCAAGTACTTTCACACTTCTCAGTGCGTCATCAGGAGCTGTGCAATGTTGCAAGGGAGCAACCAAAGCAGGGAGAGAGGTCTCAGAGTAGCGTAGGTGTCACTGGCCACGGTTACCCTTAGACTGGGTTAGTGGTCGGTGCCAACCCCACCCTACCGTCATCCCCCTACTACCCATATGGGGTAGGAGGGTTACTGAGATGTCATGTAGGAAATTATAAGTTTCTCGATAGATACTATAGACATGGATAGTTATTATTCTGTGTGACCTTTTCAAATAATGAAAGAAAAGAATACAATGTTCTCTTTGTCCGTTTAAATGTCCTGCTCTGAGGTACTAGAATGTTCTACCCATGTACTCTGAAGTATCTCTTCCTACATATTGTCCACTATTTTCTCAGTGGCTGTTAATATGCCATATATGGGGACTTCTATGCCTATCCGATAATATTTCTATGATCTAAATTCTACTAATACCCACAGTATTGGAAAATAAGGAATATCCACTAGGAATTTTTATTGACCTAAGAAAAGCTTTTGACACAGTAGACCACGACATCCTACTCCACAAACTTGACCATTACGGTATAAGAGGCCATGCGCTTGCTTATTTCAAATCTTACCTTACTAATAGGTATCAGTATGTTACCATTAAAGACACAGCATCAACAACACGGCCACTTGATACTGGAGTTCCGCAGGGAAGTGTCCTTGGTCCCCTGCTCTTCCTCATATACATTAATGATCTTCCAAACGTATCCCAACACCTGAAACCCATTCTCTTTGCTGATGACACGACTTATGTCATCTCTCACCCTAATCTTGCCACCCTCAACACCATTGTTAACGAGGAGCTGATCAAAATATCGACTTGGATGACAGCCAATAAACTTACGCTTAACACTGACAAAACCTACTATATTATGTTTGGTAGCAGAGCAGATGCACAAATTAACATTAAGATCGACAACACTCTAATTACCAGACATAATGAGGGCAAATTCCTAGGCCTATACCTTGACAACAACCTGAATTTCAGCACCCATATCCAACACATAACCAAAAAAGTATCCAAAACAGTTGGGATCCTCTCCAAGATACGATACTACGTGCCGCAAAATGCCCTTCTCACACTATACCACTCACTTATTTATCCATACCTCACCTATGCTATTTGTGCTTGGGGATCAACTGCAGCAACACACCTAAAGCCAATAATAACCCAACAAAAAGCTGCAGTAAGAATAATCACTAAATCCCCCCCCCACTCTTCATAGATCTAAACTTACTCCCTGTTCAGTACATCCACACTTACTACTGTGCAATCTACATCTACAGGACCTTAAACTCCAATATCAACCTTGACCTAAAACGCTTTCTTGATAGTTGTGACAGAACCCACAGGCATAACACCAGACACAAACATCTCTACGACATTCCCCATGTCCGACTAAACCTTTACAAAAATTCAATGTATGTCAAAGGCTCTAAAATCTGGAACACCCTACCTGAAAACTCTAGAACTGCAGACACATTCATCACCTTCAAAACTACCATTAGAAAACATCTTATCTCCATGATAAACCCCATCAACTAACTACACGAATACCACCTGGTGGTTCACACTTACACTCACTCACCCATTTGACCATAAACAGAAATATTAATCTCAATCTTAAAATAATGAATCCTATGATACTCCAATACTGAAACTATGTACTGTGCCAAAACAAAAGCATTCACATTGCTAAACTCACAAACTAGTATTTAGTCACTTAGCCATAATACCAACTTACCTCATAATCTGTAATATTTTAAAATAAAGAATTAAACTAAGTCTGCCCGAAATGCCTAGCCATGCTAGGTGTTCTAGTGGTACACTCTGTAATCATTATTTAACTACATGTAACCCACACAACAACCAAATTCTGTAAATTCAACATTGTAATCTTTATAGAGAATAAACTTAGAATTGAATTGAATTGAATTGAATTTAAGGTTTCCTTACGTTATCTTGTGTGCTTGTCACTGTATGGTGCATTAACAGTTACAAGTGTTATGAAACCTTCAAACCTGACGTGGTGTGAAGTTTTGGTACGTAGACACTGGACGGGCGTCACCAGTCCATCAACCCACCTGGCATAATGAACAATCCTGTGATTTTGTATAGCATTGTTGTTTAAGATTGTGTACAATGGACTCTACTAAATAATTATCGGGCTTGTATAACCCATAATTTGAGTTGTATACTGTATTCCTTTTATGTTTCAAGAGGGAAGACTCAATTATTTTTCCTTCAATGACAGAAATAGTTGGTACTATAATTTGGGCAGCATCCCACCCCGGTGGGTGATTACATGCACTAACGTGGTTAAAGATAGCATTCGACTCCTACTCTGCCCTGACTGAGTATTTATTCTGGGCAATTCTGGTTTCCAGAAATTTACCTGTTTGACCGATATATGAGAGAGGACACTGAGTACATGGGACCTTGTAAACCCCACCAAGTTTGTTGGAGGATGTGTTTTTAATCAGTCTTTGTTTCGCTGACCCCGTGTTTTTGAAAGCCAGGTTTATATTGATGTTTTTTAATGCCTCACACAGGCAAACCAGATTCTCATTGTATGGTAAAACTAGTACATTTTTCCTGGCCATCACTTCTCTAGGTTCAGTTCTGTAGAAAGTCTCTTTTGCTGACATTAGTGTATTCTTGACAAAATCCTTAGGATATCTTAGTTTTGTGGCTATGTTGAATATCTTGCTGATTTCGTCCTGTAGGTACTCTGGACTGCAGATGCGCAATGTTCTCAGAAACATTGTGAGGAACACACTCCGTTTTACCCTGGTTTCGTGGTTGGAATAGTAATGAATGTATGACGACACATAGGTGGACTTCCTATAAACTGTGAATTTGAATTTCCTGTCGACACGATGGATTAAAACATCAAGGAACGGCAAAGTGTTATTTATTTCATGTTCTGTGGTGGACTTAATGGAAGGTACTAAGTCACTGAGTCTGGGAAGAAACTCATCAATGTTGTGATCATTAGGCCACAGGCAGAGAGAACATCATCTACGTATCTGAACCAACTAGCTTTATCTGGGAGAATGTCTTTAAGAAGTCTGGTCTCATAGAATTCCATATACAGGTTGCTGAGTAAGGGGCTAAGGAGATTTCCCATTCTCATGCCTTGTTTTTGAGCATAGAATTTCCCTTCAAACACGAATTTGCAATCAGTAACACAAAGTTTTATCAATTCAATTATTGTTTTCGTGGGGAGGGCATGGGGAAGTTTTCTAGTTCCTCTTCGAGGTACGAAAACAAGTCAGAGACAGGGACTTTGGTGAACAGAGCTGTGACATCAAAGTTCACTAAAGAAAAGTCATGAGGGACATTTAATTTCTGGAGCCTCTCAGTGAGGTCAACATTATTTTCAATATGTGCGTCTAAGATCTAACCAACCATGAGAGTTAGAAATTTATCCAACTATTTAGATATATTATATGCTGTTGAGCCTACTGAAGTAATAATGGGACGGGCTGGATATCCTGGCTTATGGGTCTTGATTACCCAATATAGATATGGTAGAGTTGCTGACCTAGCCGACAGATATTTAATTAATTCATCATTCCCTTTCAATAACGTTTTCAGGTGTTTATTAAAATGGCTGTTGGCTTGGTCAGTGGGGTTTTTAATGAGTGGTTCATACGTTTCATAATCACTCAATAAATGGTTCATTTTCTCTAGAAATTCAGTTTTATCCATAATAACAGCTGCCTTAGATTTATCACCTCGTGAAAGATGCAAAGCCTGATCATTATTGAGTTCTTTGTAAGCTTTTGTGAATCTTAATGGGCAATTGGGAAACACTGGTTGGAGTAAAGTCCCATATACCATATCTTTGCATATATTAAAAGTATGAGGGGTCAAGTCACCGTGTTTTTCCAGCATGCAAAACGATTTTGCTAAGTCTAAGTAATTAACGTCATTAGTTGAGGGCCCAAAGCTTAATCCAAACCCTAGTGCTGCCTGTTGATCACTGCTCAATTCCTTGCTAGAGAAGTTCATAACAAACTATTAATTCGCATGTGTGGTCCAACCACTCTGTGCTGTGCTTATTTAACTTCCTAGTATGATTACGTTCAGTGTTTTGCCTTACTCTTCTAAGTTCCCTATATATATAACCGAGCCACCTCTTGGTGTAGTAGCTAGTCTGACCAACCTGTTCTGTAGTAGCTAGTCTGACCAACCTATTCTGTAGTAGCCAGTCTGACCAACCTGTTCTGTAGTAGCTAGTCTGACCAACCTGTTCTGTAGTAGCTAGTTTGACCAACCTATTCTGTAGTAGCCAGTCTGACCAACCTGTTCTGTAGTAGCTAGTCTGACCAACCTGTTCTGTAGTAGCTAGTGTGACCAACCTGTTCTGTAGTAGCTAGTGTGACCAACCTGTTCTGTAGTACCTAGTGTGACCAACCTGTTCTGTAGTAGCCAGTCTGACCAACCTGATCTGTAGTAGCTAGTCTGACCAACCTGTTCTGTAGTAGCTAGTCTGACCAACCTGTTCTGTAGTAGCTAGTGTGACCATCCTGTTCTGTAGTAGCCAGTCTGACCAACCTGTTCTGTAGTAGCTAGTGTGACCAACCTGTTCTGTAGTAGCTAGTGTGACCAACCTGTTCTGTAGTAGCTAGTCTGACCAACCTGTTCTGTAGTAGCTAGTCTGACCAACCTGTTCTGTAGTAGCTAGTGTGACCAACCTGTTCTGTAGTAGCTAGTCTGACCAACCTGTTCTGTAGTAGCTAGTCTGACCAACCTGTTCTGTAGTAGCTAGTCTGACCAACCTGTTCTGTAGTAGCTAGTGTGACCAACCTGTTCTGTAGTAGCTAGTGTGACCAACCTGTTCTGTAGTAGCTAGTCTGACCAACCTGTTCTGTAGTAGCTAGTCTGACCAACCTGTTCTGTAGTAGCTAGTGTGACCAACCTGTTCTGTAGTAGCTAGTGTGACCAACCTGTTCTGTAGTAGCTAGTGTGACTAACCTGTTCTGTAGTAGCTAGTGTGACCAACCTGTTCTGTAGTAGCCAGTGTGACCAACCTGTTCTGTAGTAGCTAGTGTGACCAACCTGTTCTGTAGTAGCCAGTGTGACCAACCTGTTCTGTAGTAGCTAGTTTGACCAACCTATTCTGTAGTAGCCAGTCTGACCAACCCGTTCTGTAGTAGCTAGTCTGACCAACCTGTTCTGTAGTAGCTAGTGTGACCAACCTGTTCTGTAGTAGCTAGTGTGACCAACCTGTTCTGTAGTACCTAGTGTGACCAACCTGTTCTGTAGTAGCCAGTCTGACCAACCTGATCTGTAGTAGCTAGTGTGACCAACCTGTTCTGTAGTAGCTAGTGTGACCAACCTGTTCTGTAGTAGCTAGTGTGACCAACCTGTTCTGTAGTAGCTACTGTGACCAACCTGTTCTGTAGTAGCTAGTATGACCAAACTGTTCTGTAGTAGCTAGTGTGACCAACCTGTTCTGTAGTACCTAGTGTGACCAACCTGTTCTGTAGTAGCGTCTGACCAACCTGTTCTGTAGTACCTAGTGTGACCAACCTGTTCTGTAGTAGCTAGTGTGACCAACCTGTTCTGTAGTAGCTAGTGTGACCAACCTGTTCTGTAGTAGCTAGTGTGACCAACCTGTTCTGTAGTAGCTAGTGTGACCAACCTGTTCTGTAGTAGCTAGTGTGACCAACCTGTTCTGTAGTAGCTAGTGTGACCAACCTGTTCTGCAGTAGCCAGTCTGACCAACCTGTTCTGCAGTAGCTAGTGTGACCAACCTGTTCTGTAGTAGCTAGTGTGACCAACCTGTTCTGTGCTAGCTAGTCTGACCAACCTGTTCTGTAGCAGCTAGTCTGACCAACCTGTTCTGTAATAGCCAGTCTGACCAACCTGTTCTGTAGTAGCTACTCTGACCAACCTGTTCTGTAGTAGCTAGCCTGACCAACCTGTTCTGTAGTAGCTAGTCTGACCAACCTGTTCTGTAGTAGCTAGTGTGACCAACCTGTTCTGTAGTAGCTAGTGTGACCAACCTGTTTTGTAGTAGCTAGTGTGACCAACCTGTTCTGTAGTAGCTAGTCTGACCAACCTGTTCTGTAGTAGCCAGTCTGACCAACCTGTTCTGTAGTAGCTAGTGTGATCAACCTTTCTGTAGTAGCTAGTGTGACCAACCTGTTCTGTAGTAGCCAGTCTGACCAACCTGTTCTGTAGTAGCTAGTGTGACCAACCTGTTCTGTAGTAGCTAGTGTGACCAACCTGTTCTGTAGTACCTAGTGTGACCAACCTGTTCTGTAGTAGCTAGTGTGACCAACCTGTTCTGTAGTAGCTGGTCTGACCAACCTGTTCTGTAGTAGCTAGTCTGACCAACCTGTTCTGTAGTAGCCAGTCTGACAACCTGTTCTGTAGTAGCTAGTGTGACCAACCTGTTCTGTAGTAGCTAGTGTGACAAACCTGTTCGGTAGTAGCTAGTGTGACCAACCTGTTCTGTAGTAGCTAGTGTGACCATCCTGTTCTGTAGTAGCCAGTCTGACCAACCTGTTCTGTAGTAGCTAGAGTGACCAACCTGTTCTGTAGTAGCCAGTCTGACCAACCTGTTCTGTAGTAGCTAGTGTGACCAACCTGTTCTGAAGTAGCTAGTGTGACCAACCTGTTCTGTAGTAGCTAGTGTGACCAACCTGTTCTGTAGTAGCTAGTGTGACCAACCTGTTCTGTAGTAGCTAGTGTGACCAACCTGTTCTGTAGTAGCTAGTGTGACCAACCTGTTCTGCAGTAGCCAGTCTGACCAACCTGTTCTGCAGTAGCTAGTGTGACCAACCTGTTCTGTAGTAGCTAGTGTGACCAACCTGTTCTGTGCTAGCTAGTCTGACCAACCTGTTCTGTAGTAGCCAGTCCGACCAACCTGTTCTGTAGTAGCTAGTGTGACCAACCTGTTCTGTAGTAGCTAGTGTGACAAACCTGTTCTGTAGTAGCTAGTGTGACCAACCTGTTCTGTAGTAGCTAGTCTGACCAACCTGTTCTGTAGTAGCCAGTCTGACCAACCTGTTCTGTAGTAGCTAGTGTGATCAACCTGTTCTGTAGTAGCTAGTCTGACCAACCTGTTCTGTAGTAGCCAGTCTGACCAACCTGTTCTGTAGTAGCTAGTGTGACCAACCTGTTCTGTAGTAGCTAGTGTGACCAACCTGTTCTGTAGTAGCTAGTGTGACCAACCTGTTCTGTAGTAGCTAGTGTGACCAACCTGTTCTGTAGTAGCTGGTCTGACCAACCTGTTCTGTAGTAGCTAGTCTGACCAACCTGTTCTGTAGTAGCCAGTCTGACCAACCTGTTCTGTAGTAGCTAGTGTGACCAACCTGTTCTGTAGTAGCTAGTGTGACAAACCTGTTCTGTAGTAGCTAGTGTGACCAACCTGTTCTGTAGTAGCTAGTGTGACCATCCTGTTCTGTAGTAGCCAGTCTGACCAACCTGTTCTGCAGTAGCTAGTGTGACCAACCTGTTCTGTAGTAGCCAGTCTGACCAACCTGTTCTGTAGTAGCTAGTGTGACCAACCTGTTCTGAAGTAGCTAGTGTGACCAACCTGTTCTGTAGTAGCTAGTGTGACCAACCTGTTCTGTAGTAGCTAGTGTGACCAACCTGTTCTGTAGTAGTTAGTGTGACCAACCTGTTCTGTAGTAGCTAGTGTGACCAACCTGTTCTGCAGTAGCCAGTCTGACCAACCTGTTCTGCAGTAGCTAGTGTGACCAACCTGTTCTGTAGTAGCTAGTGTGACCAACCTGTTCTGTGCTAGCTAGTCTGACCAACCTGTTCTGTAGCAGCTAGTCTGACCAACCTGTTCTGTAATAGCCAGTCTGACCAACCTGTTCTGTAGTAGCTACTCTGACCAAACTGTTCTGTAGTAGCTAGCCTGACCAACCTGTTCTGTAGTAGCTAGTCTGACCAACCTGTTCTGTAGTAGCTAGTGTGACCAACCTGTTCTGTAGTAGCTAGTGTGACCAACCTGTTTTGTAGTAGCTAGTGTGACCAACCTGTTCTGTAGTAGCTAGTCTGACCAACCTGTTCTGTAGTAGCCAGTCTGACCAACCTGTTCTGTAGTAGCTAGTGTGATCAACCTGTTCTGTAGTAGCTAGTGTGACCAACCTGTTCTGTAGTAGCTGGTCTGACCAACCTGTTCTGTAGTAGCTAGTCTGACCAACCTGTTCTGTAGTAGCCAGTCTGACCAACCTGTTCTGTAGTAGCTAGTGTGACCAACCTGTTCTGTAGTAGCTAGTGTGACCAACCTGTTCTGTAGTAGCTAGTGTGACCAACCTGTTCTGTAGTAGCTAGTGTGACCAACCTGTTCTGTGCTAGCTAGTCTGACCAACCTGTTCTGTAGCAGCTAGTCTGACCAACCTGTTCTGTAATAGCCAGTCTGACCAACCTGTTCTGTAGTAGCTACTCTGACCAAACTGTTCTGTAGTAGCTAGCCTGACCAACCTGTTCTGTAGTAGCTAGTCTGACCAACCTGTTCTGTAGTAGCTAGTGTGACCAACCTGTTCTGTAGTAGCTAGTGTGACCAACCTGTTCTGTAGTAGCTAGTGTGACAAACCTGTTCTGTAGTAGCTAGTGTGACCAACCTGTTCTGTAGTAGCTAGTGTGACCATCCTGTTCTGTAGTAGCCAGTCTGACCAACCTGTTCTGTAGTAGCTAGTGTGACCAACCTGTTCTGTAGTAGCCAGTCTGACCAACCTGTTCTGTAGTAGCTAGTCTGACCAACCTGTTCTGAAGTAGCTAGTGTGACCAACCTGTTCTGTAGTAGCTAGTGTGACCAACCTGTTCTGTAGTAGCTAGTCTGACCAACCTGTTCTGTAGTAGCTAGTCTGACCAACCTGTTCTGTAGTAGCTAGTCTGACCAACCTGTTCTGTAGTAGCCAGTCTGACCAACCTGTTCTGTAGTAGCTAGTGTGACCAACCTGTTCTGTAGTAGCTAGTGTGACAAACCTGTTCTGTAGTAGCTAGTGTGACCAACCTGTTCTGTAGTAGCTAGTGTGACCATCCTGTTCTGTAGTAGCCAGTCTGACCAACCTGTTCTGTAGTAGCTAGTCTGACCAACCTGTTCTGTAGTAGCTAGTGTGACCAACCTGTTCTGTAGTAGCTAGTGTGACCAACCTGTTCTGTAGTAGCTAGTCTGACCAACCTGTTCTGTAGTAGCTAGTCTGACCAACCTGTTCTGTAGTAGCTAGTGTGACCAACCTGTTCTGTAGTAGCTAGTGTGACCAACCTGTTCTGTAGTAGCTAGTGTGACCATCCTGTTCTGTAGTAGCCAGTCTGACCAACCTGTTCTGTAGTATCTAGTCTGACCACCTTTTCTGTAGTAGCTAGTGTGACCAACCTGTTCTGTAGTAGCTAGTGTGACCAACCTGTTCTGTAGTAGCTAGTGTGACCAACCTGTTCTGTAGTAGCTAGTCTGACCAACCTGTTCTGTAGTAGCTAGTGTGACCAACCTGTTCTGTAGTAGCTAGTGTGACCAACCTGTTCTGTAGTAGCTAGTGTGACCAACCTGTTCTGTAGTAGCTAGTGTGACCAACCTGTTCTGTAGTAGCCAGTCTGACCAACCTGTTCTGTAGTAGCTAGTGTGACCAACCTGTTCTGTAGTAGCTAGTGTGACCAACCTGTTCTGTAGTAGCTAGTGTGACCAACCTGTTCTGTAGTAGCTAGTGTGACCAACCTGTTCTGTAGTAGCTGGTCTGACCAACCTGTTCTGTAGTAGCTAGTCTGACCAACCTGTTCTGTAGTAGCCAGTCTGACCAACCTGTTCTGTAGTAGCTAGTGTGACCAACCTGTTCTGTAGTAGCTAGTGTGACAAACCTGTTCTGTAGTAGCTAGTGTGACCAACCTGTTCTGTAGTAGCTAGTGTGACCATCCTGTTCTGTAGTAGCCAGTCTGACCAACCTGTTCTGTAGTAGCTAGTGTGACCAACCTGTTCTGTAGTAGCCAGTCTGACCAACCTGTTCTGTAGTAGCTAGTGTGACCAACCTGTTCTGAAGTAGCTAGTGTGACCAACCTGTTCTGTAGTAGCTAGTGTGACCAACCTGTTCTGTAGTAGCTAGTCTGACCAACCTGTTCTGTAGTAGCTAGTCTGACCAACCTGTTCTGTAGTAGCTAGTCTGACCAACCTGTTCTGTAGTAGCCAGTCTGACCAACCTGTTCTGTAGTAGCTAGTGTGACCAACCTGTTCTGTAGTAGCTAGTGTGACAAACCTGTTCTGTAGTAGCTAGTGTGACCAACCTGTTCTGTAGTAGCTAGTGTGACCATCCTGTTCTGTAGTAGCCAGTCTGACCAACCTGTTCTGTAGTAGCTAGTCTGACCAACCTGTTCTGTAGTAGCTAGTGTGACCAACCTGTTCTGTAGTAGCTAGTTTGACCAACCTGTTCTGTAGTAGCTAGTCTGACCAACCTGTTCTGTAGTAGCTAGTCTGACCAACCTGTTCTGTAGTAGCTAGTGTGACCAACCTGTTCTGTAGTAGCTAGTGTGACCAACCTGTTCTGTAGTAGCTAGTCTGACCAACCTGTTCTGTAGTAGCTAGTCTGACCAACCTGTTCTGTAGTAGCTAGTGTGACCAACCTGTTCTGTAGTAGCTAGTGTGACCAACCTGTTCTGTAGTAGCTAGTCTGACCAACCTGTTCTGTAGTAGCTAGTGTGACCAACCTATTCTGTAGTAGCTAGTGTGACCAACCTGTTCCGTAGTAGCTAGTGTGACCAACCTGTTCTGTAGTAGCTAGTGTGACCAACCTGTTCTGTAGTAGCTAGTCTGACCAACCTGTTCTGTAGTAGCTAGTCTGACCAACCTGTTCTGTAGTAGCTAGTCTGACCAACCTGTTCTGTAGTAGCTAGTGTGACCAACCTGTTCTGTAGTAGCTAGTGTGACCAACCTGTTCTGTAGTAGCTAGTGTGACCAACCTATTCTGTAGTAGCTAGTGTGACCAACCTGTTCCGTAGTAGCTAGTGTGACCAACCTGTTCTGTAGTAGCTAGTGTGACCAACCTGTTCTGTAGTAGCTAGTCTGACCAACCTGTTCTGTAGTAGCTAGTCTGACCAACCTGTTCTGTAGTAGCTAGTCTGACCAACCTGTTCTGTAGTAGCTAGTGTGACCAACCTGTTCTGTAGTAGCTAGTGTGACCAACCTGTTCTGTAGTAGCTAGTGTGACCAACCTGTTCTGTAGTAGCTAGTGTGACCAACCTGTTCTGTAGTAGCTAGTCTGACCAACCTGTTCTGTAGTAGCTAGTCTGACCAACCTGTTCTGTAGTAGCTAGTCTGACCAACCTGTTCTGTAGTAGCTAGTGTGACCAACCTGTTCTGTAGTAGCTAGTGTGACCAACCTGTTCTGTAGTAGCTAGTGTGACCAACCTGTTCACTTAGGCACTTATTTATAAATTCTAACTTGAGAGTAGCTTTGTGGGCTTTGAGTAGTGAATGTTTGTAGGAGGTAACAGGCGGGAGAATTGGGAGAAGAGGTGGCGAGTGGCGTTCATGATGCAAACAATCACAGACGGGCAGGACAAGCCACGGGGGGGGGGGTGTAAATCTTTAGCTCAAGTACTTTCACACTTCTCAGTGCGTCATCAGGAGCTGTGCAATGTTGCCAGGGAGCAACCAAAGCAGGGAGAGAGGTCTCAGAGTAGCGTAGGTGTCACTGGCCACGGTTACCCTTAGACTGGGTTAGTGGTCGGTGCCAACCCCACCCTACCATCATCCCCCTACTACCCATATGGGGTAGGAGGGTTACTGAGATGTCATGTAGGAAATTATAAGATATAAAAAGCCAGCCCCAAGCTTTTTCTAATCGTTTATAACAGGTCATATGAGAAAATAGTGGACAATATGTAGGAAGAGATACTTCAGAGTACATGGGTAGAACATTCTAGTACCTCAGAGCAGGACATATAAACGGACAAAGAGAACATTGTATTCTTTTCTTTCATTATTTGAAAAGGTCACACAGAATAATAACTATCCATGTCTATAGTATCTAACGAGAAACTTATTTTCTCATACCACATGACCTGTTATAAACGATTAGGAAAAGCTTATGGCTGACTTTTTATATCTTATAATTTCCTACATGACATCTCAGTAACCCTCCTACCCCATATGGGTAGTAGGGGGATGATGGTACGGTGGGGTTGGCACCGACCACTAACCCAGTCTAAGGGTAACCGTGGCCAGTGACACCTACGCTACTCTGAGACCTCTCTCCCTGCTTTGGTTGCTCCCTTGCAACATTGCACAGCTCCTGATGACGCACTGAGAAGTGTGAAAGTACTTGAGCTAAAGATTTCAACCCCATCCCCATGGCTTGTCCTGCATATATATATATATATATATATATATATATATATATATATATATATATATATATATATATATATATATATATATATATATATATATATAAGATATATCACACTAGTAACTATCAAAACTTATCTCTCCATTCCACTGCCCCGACACCATTCCCCTGCCCCGACACCACTTCCCTGCCCCGACACCACTCCCCTGCCCCTACCCCACTCCCCTGCCCCGACACCACTCCCCTGCCCCTACCCCACTCCCCTGCCCCGACACCACTCCCCTGCCCCTACCCCACTCCCCTGCCCCGACACCACTCCCCTGCCCCTACACCACTCCCCTGACCCTACACCACTCCCCGGCCCCGACCCCACGACCCTGCCCCGACACCACTCCCCTGCCCCTACACCACTCCCCTGACCCTAAACCACTCCCCTGCCCCGACACCACTCCCCTTCCCCGACACCCCTCCCCTGACCCTACCCCACTCCCCTGCCCCGACACCACTCCCCTGCCCCTACACCACTCCCCTGACCCTAAACCACTCCCCTGCCCCGACACCACTCCCCTACCCCTACACAACTCCCCTGACCCTACACCACTCCCCTGCCCCTACCCCTCGACACTGACTCAACCCTCGGTCTCTCCCTCCTTCATCACCCACATTCTTCCTCACAACCCCAATAATAACCACCCCCACAACCCCAATTAACCCCCCCACAATTCCCATTTACCACCCACACCCTCCCCTTCCCCATTAACCACCCACACCCTTCCCTTCCCTATTAACCACCCCACCCTCACCAGCATCCAACCCACCCTCCCCCATATCCACCCCCACATTCCCCAACATCCACCTCCCCCTCCCCAACATCCACCCCACCTTCCCCAACATCCACCCCACCCTCCCCAACATCCACCCCACCTTCCCCAACATCCACCCTACCTTCCCCAACATCCACCCCACCTTCCCCAACATCCACCCCACCTTCCCAACATCCACCCCACCCTCCCCAAATCCACCCGACCTTCCCCAACATCCAACCCACCTTCCCCAACATCCACCCCACCCTCCCCAACATCCACCCCACCCTCCCCAACATCCAACCCACCTTCCCCAACATCCACCCCACCTTCCCCAACATCCACCTCACCGTCCCCAACATCCACCCCACCTTCCCCAACATCCACCCCACCCTCCCAAACATCCACCCCACCCTCCCCAACATCCACCCCACCCTCCCCAACATCCACCCCACCCTCCCCAACATCCACCCCACCTTCCCCAACATCCACCCCACCCTCCCCAACATCCACCCCACCTTCCCCAACAACCACCCCACCATCCCCAACATCCACCCCACCTTCCCCAACATCCACCCCATATTCCCCAACATCCACCCCACCCACCCCAACATCCACCCCACCTTCCCCAACATCCACCCCACCTTCCCCAACATCCACCCCACCTTCCCCAACATCCACCCCACCTTCCCCAACATCCACCCCACCCTCCCCAACATCCAGCCCACCTTCCCCAACATCCACCCCACCTTCCCCAACAACCACCCCACCTTCCCAAACATCCACCCCACCTTCCCCAACATCCACCCCACCCTCCCCAACAACCACCCCACCTTCCCCAACATCCACCCCACCATCCCCAACATCCACCCCACCTTCCCCAACAACCACCCCACCTTCCCCAACATCCACCCCACCTTCCCCAACATCCACCCCACCCTCCCCAACATCCACCCCACTTTCCCCAACATCCACCCCACCTTCCCCAACAACCACCCCACCCTCCCCAACATCCACCCCACCTTCCCCAACATCCACCACACCTTCCCCAACATCCACCTCACCTTCCCCAAAAACCACCCCACCCTCCCCAACATCCACCCCACCTTCCCCAACATCCACCCCACCTTCCCCAACATCCACCTAACCTCCAACAACCACCCCACCTTCCCCAACATCCACCCCACCCTCCCCAACATCCACCTCACCTTCCCCAACATCCACCTCACCTTCCCCAACATCCACCCCACCTTCCCCAACAACCACCCCACCTTCCCCAACATCCACCCCACCTTCCCCAACATCCACCCCACCTTCCCCAACATCCACCCCACCGTACCCAACATCCACCCCACCTTCCCCAACATCCACCCCACCTTCCCCAACATCCACCCCACCTTCCCCAACATCCACCCCACCTTCCCCAAAAACCACCCCACCTTCCCCAACATCCACCCCACCTTCCCCAACATCCACCCCACCTTCCCCAACATCCACCCCACATTACCCAACATACCCCCCACCTTACCCAACATCCACCCCACCTTCCCCAACATCCACCCCACCCTCCCCAACATCCACCCCACCTTCCCCAACATCCACCCCACCTTCCCCAACATCCACCCCACCTTCCCCAACATCCACCCCACCTTCCCCAACATCCACCCCACCTTCCCCAACATCCACCCCACTTTCCCCAACATCCGCCCCACGTTCCCCCACATCCACCCCACCCTCCCCAACATCCACCCCACCTTCCCCAACATCCACCCCACCTTCCCCAACATCCACCCCACCTTCCCCAACATCCACCCCACCTTCCCCAACATCCACCCCACCTTCCCCAACATCCACCCCACCTTCCCCAACATCCACCCCACCTTCCCCAACATCCACCCCACCTTTCCCAACATCCACCCCACCCTCCCCAACATCCACCCCACCTTCCCCAACATCCACCCCACCATACCCCACATCCACCCCACCTTTCCCAACATCCACCCCACCTTCCCCAACATCCACCCCACCTTCCCCAACATCCACCCCACCTTCCCCAACATCCACCCCACCTTCCCCAACATCCACCCCACCTTCCCCAACATCCACCCCACCTTTCCCAACATCCACCCCACCCTCCCCTACATCCACCCCACCTTCCCCAACATCCACCCCACCTTCCCCAACATCCACCCCACCTTTCCCAACATCCACCCCACTTGCCACAGCCAAAATCTTTATTTCCACTTGTCCTATTTTGACGTGTTCTATCTCTCCCTTAACCTCCCTCCTTCTCTCCCTCCCCACTCTCTCCCTCCCCACCCTCTCCCCTTCCTCCCTCCCCACCCACTCCCCTACCATCACGCACTCCACTACCACCACGTACACCTCCCCAACACTCCACTACAACCACGTACACCTCCCCAACACTCCACTACCACCACGTACACCTTCCCAACACTCCACTACCACCACGTACACCTCCCAACACTCCACTACAACCACGTACACCTCCCAACACTCCACTACAACCACGTACACCTCCCCAACACTCCACTACCACCACGTACACCTCCCCAACACTCCACTACCACCACGTACACCTCCCCAACACTCCACTACCACCACGTACACCTCCCCAACACTCCACTACCACCACGTACACCTCCCCAACACTCCACTACCACCACGTACACCTCCCCAACACTCCACTACCACCACGTACACCTCCCCAACACTCCACTACCACCACGTACACCTCCCCAACACTCCACTACCACCACGTACACCTCCCCAACACTCCACTACCACCACGTACACCTCCCAACACTCCATTACAACCACGTACACCTCCCAACACTCCACTACCACCACGTACACCTCCCAACACTCCACTACAACCACGTACACCTCCCAACACTCCACTACAACCACGTACACCTCCCCAACACTACAATACAACCACGTACACCTCCCAACACTCCACTACAACCACGTACACCTCCCCAACACTCCACTACCACCACGTACACCTCCCCAACACTCCACTACCACCACGTACACCTCCCAACACTACTACAACCACGTACACCTCCCCAACACTCCACTACCACCACGTACACCTCCCAACACTCCACTACCACCACGTACACCTCCCAACACTCCACTACAACCACGTACACCTCCCCAACACTCCACTACCACCACGTACACCTCCCGAACACTCCTCAGCCACACATGCCTTTCCCTCCTTCACACCTGGAGGTTATCTGGAGGTTATTCCGGGGATCAACGCCCCCGCGGTCCGGTCCATGACCAGGCCTCCCGGTGGATCAGGGCCTGATCAACCAAACTGTTACTGCTGGCCGTACGCAGTCCAACGTACGAGCCACAGCCCGGCTGATCCGGCACTGACTTTAGGTATCTGTCCAGCTCTCTCCTGAAGGCAGCCAGGGGTTTATTGGTAATTTCCCTAATGCTTATGGGAGGCTGTTGAACAGTCTTGGGCCCCGGACACTTATGGTGTTTTGTTTCCCTTAGTGTGCTATTGGCGCCCCTACTTTTAATTGGGGGCATTTTGCATCGCCTGCCCAGTCTTTTACTTTCGTACGGAGTGATTTCTGTGTGCAGATTTGGGAACATTCCTTCCTGGATTTTTCAAGTGTAGATTATGATATATCTCTCCCTCCTGCGTTCCAACGAGTACAAGTCAAGTGCTTCCAAGCGTTCCCAGTAGTTAAGGTGCTTGACAGAACTTACACGTGCAGTAAAGGATCTATGTACACTCTCTAGATCTGCGATTTCACCTGCTTTGAATGGAGATGTTAATGTACAGCAGTATTCCAGCCTAGAGAGAACAAGTGATTTGAAAAGAATCATCATTGGCTTGGCATCTCTCGTTTTGAACGTTCTCATTATCCATCCTATCATTTTCTTTGCACGTGCGATCGTGGCACTGTTGTGATCGTTGAAAGTGAGATCCTCAGACATTACTACTCCCAGGTCCCTTACATTATTCTTCCGCTCTATTGTATGGCCAGAGTCTGTAGTATACTCTGTTCTAGTTATTATCTCCTCCAGTTTTCCATAACGGAGTAGTTGGAATTTGTCCTCATTAAACATCATATTGTTTACCGTTGCCCACTGGAAAACTTTGTTTATATCTTCTTGGAGGTTAACCGCGTCCTCAGCAGATGACAGCCTCATGCAGATCCTAGTATCATCTTCAAAGGATGATACGGTGCTGTGATGTACATCTCTATCTATGTCTGATATGAGGATGAGGAATAAGATGGGGGCGAGTACTGTGCCTTGTGGAACAGAGGTTTTCACTATGGTAGCCTCCAATTTAACTCTGTTGACCACTACTCTTTGTGTTCGATTTGTTAGGAAGTTGAAGATCCATCTCCCCACTTTCCCAGTTATTCCTATAGCACGTATTTTATGGGCTATTACGCCATGATCAAATTGGTCAAATGCTTTTGCAAAGTCTGTGTATATTACATCTGCATTCTGATTTTCTTCCAGTGTATCCAAGGCCATATCATAGTGATCCAGTAGTTGTGAGAGGCAGGAGCGACCTGCCCTGAACCCAGGTTGCCCTGGATTGTGCAGATTTTGGGAATCCAGGTAATTTGCAATCCTGCTTCTTAGCACTCTTTCAAAGATTTTTATGATGTGGGACGTCAGAGCTATTGGTCTATAGTTCTTAGCTAATGCTTTGCTGCCACCTTTATGGAGTGGGGCTATATCCGTTGTTTTAAGTGACTGTGGAATTTCACCCATGTCCATACGTTTCTCCTCCACCAAACTTGCCTCCTCCCTCTCCTCGTCCTCTACCTCTCCTCGCCCGATACCTCTACTCGCCCTATGCCTCTCCTCGTCCTCAACCTCTCCTCGCCCGATACCTCTACTCGCCCTATGCCTCTCCTCGCCCTCTACCTCTCCTCGCCTTCTGCCTCTCCTCGCCCGATACCTCTACTCGCCCTATGCCTCTTCTCGCCCTCTACCTCTCCTCGCCCTCTACCTCTCCTCGCCCTCTACCTCTCCTCGCCCTCTACCTCTCCTCGCCCTCTGCCTCTTCTCGCCCTCTACCTCTCCTCGCCCTCTGCCTCTCCTCGCCCTCTGCCTCTCCTCGCTCTATGCCTCTCCTCGCCCTCTACCTCTCCTCGCCCTATGCCTCTCCTCGCCCTCTACCTCTCCTCGCCCTCTACCTCTCCTCGCCCTCTGCCTCTTCTCTCCCTCTACCTCTCCTCGCCCTCTACCTCTCCTCGCCCTCTGCCTCTCCTCGCCCTCTGCCTCTCCTCGCTCTCTGCCTCTCCTCGCCCTCTGCCTCTCCTCGCCCTCTGCCTCTCCTCGCCCTCTACCTCTCCTCACTCTCTACCTCTCCTCGCCCTCTACCTCTCCTCGCCCTCTGCCTCTCCTCGCCCTCTACCTCTCCTCACTCTCTACCTCTCCTCGCCCTCTACCTCTCCTCGCCCTCTACCTCTCCTCGCCCTCTACCTCTTCTCGCCCTCTGCCTCTTCTCTCCCTCTGCCTCTCCTCGCCCTCTACCTCTCCTCGCCCTCTGCCTCTCCTAGCCCTCTGCCTTTCCTCACCCTCTGCCTCTCCTTGCCCTCTGCCTCTCCTCGCCCTCTGCCTCTCCTCGCCCTCTACCTCTCCTCGCCCTCTACCTCTCCTCGCCCTCTACCTCTCCTCGCCCTCTGCCTCTCCTCGCCCTCTGCCTCTCCTAGCCCTCTGCCTTTCCTCACCCTCTGCCTCTCCTTGCCCTCTGCCTCTCCTAGCCCTCTGCCTTTCCTCACCCTCTGCCTCTCCTTGCCCTCTGCCTCTCCTCGCCCTCTGCCTCTCCTTGCCCTCTGCCTCTCCTCGCCCGATACCTCTACTCGCCCTATGCCTCTCCTCGCTCTCTGTCTCTCCTCGCCCTCTACCTCTCCTCGCCCTCTGCCTCTTCTCTCCCTCTGCCTCTCCTCGCCCTCTACCTCTCCTCGCCCTCTACCTCTCCTCGCCCTCTACCTCTTCTCGCCCTCTGCCTCTTCTCTCCCTCTGCCTCTCCTCGCCCTCTACCTCTCCTCGCCCTCTGCCTCTCCTAGCCCTCTGCCTTTCCTCACCCTCTGCCTCTCCTTGCCCTCTGCCTCTCCTCGCCCTCTGCCTCTCCTCGCCCTCTACCTCTCCTCGCCCTCTACCTCTCCTCGCCCTCTACCTCTCCTCGCCCTCTGCCTCTCCTCGCCCTCTGCCTCTCCTAGCCCTCTGCCTTTCCTCACCCTCTGCCTCTCCTTGCCCTCTGCCTCTCCTAGCCCTCTGCCTTTCCTCACCCTCTGCCTCTCCTTGCCCTCTGCCTCTCCTCGCCCTCTGCCTCTCCTTGCCCTCTGCCTCTCCTCGCCCGATACCTCTACTCGCCCTATGCCTCTCCTCGCTCTCTGTCTCTCCTCGCCCTCTACCTCTCCTCGCCCTCTGCCTCTTCTCTCCCTCTGCCTCTCCTCGCCCTCTACCTCTCCTCGCCCTCTGCCTCTCCTAGCCCTCTGCCTTTCCTCGCCCTCTGCCTCTCCTTGCCCTCTGCCTCTCCTCGCCCTCTACCTCTCCTCGCCCTCTACCTCTCCTCACCCTCTACCTCTCATCGCCCTCTGTCTCTTCTCTCCCTCTACCTCTCCTCGCCCTCTACCTCTCCTCGCCCTCTACCTCTCCTCGCCCTCTGCCTCTTCTCTCCCTCTGCATCTCCTCGCCCTCTGCCTCTCCTCGCCCTCTGCCTCTCCTCGCTCTCTGCCTCTCCTCGCCCTCTACCTCTCCTCGCCCTCTACCTCTCCTCGCCCTATGCCTCTCTTCGTCCTCTACCTCTCCTCGCCCTCTGCCTCTCCTCGCCCTCTACCTATCCTCGCCCTATGCCTCTCCTCACCCTGTGCCTCTCCTCGCCCTGTGCCTCTCCTTGCCCTCTACCTCTCCTCGCCCTCTACCTCTCCTCGCCCTCTACCTCTCCTCGCCCTCTACCTCTCCTCGCCCTCTACCTCTCCTCGCCCTATGCCTCTCCTCGCCCTCTACCTCTCCTCGCCCTCTGCCTCTCCTCGCCCTCTACCTCTCCTCGCCCTCTACCTCTCCTCGCCCTATGCCTCTTCTCGTCCTCTACCTCTCCTCGCCCTGTGCCTCTCCTCGCCCTCTACCTATCCTCGCCCTATGCCTCTCCTCGCCCTGTGCCTCTCCTTGCCCTCTACCTCTCCTCGCCCTCTACCTCTCCTCGCCCTCTACCTATCCTCGCCCTATGCCTCTCCTCGCCCTGTGCCTCTCCTCGCCCTGTGCCTCTCCTTGCCCTCTACCTCTCCTCGCCCTCTACCTCTCCTCGCCCTCTACCTATCCTCGCCCTATGCCTCTCCTCGCCCTGTGCCTCTCCTCGCCCTGTGCCTCTCCTTGCCCTCTACCTCTCCTAGTCCTCTGCCTCTTCTCTCCCCCCCTTCTCCTCCTCCTCCTCAGTCTGCTCCCCCCCTCCCCTCCCCCTGGTCCAGTCTACATGTTCCAGAAGTTGGCAGTGAGCCAGGCACTGTGAGGGAAGTGTACCTGTGACCACCTTCCAGAGTCCCTCACCCTGGTAACTTATACTCCAGCCTTGATCAATACACTGATACCTCATACTCCAGCCTTGATCAATACCCTGGAACCTTATACTCAAGCCTTGATCAATACCCTGGAACCTTATACTCCAGCCTTGATCAACACCCTGGTGCCTTATACTCCAGCCTTGATCAATACACTGGTACCTTATACTCCAGCCTTGATCAATACACTGGTACCTTATACTCCAGCCTTGATCAATACACTGGTATCTTATATTCCAGCCTTGATCAATACACTGGTACCTTATACTCCAGCCTTGATCAATACACTGGTATCTTATACTCCAGTCTTGATCAATACCCTGGAACCTTATACTCAAGCCTTGGTCAATACCCTGGAACCTTATACTCCAGCCTTGATCAACAGCTGCTGGCCCAGGCTCAGCCCCCAGCCCCAGTGCTGACTCAGACCCAGCCCCCAGCCTTACTGCCAGCCCAGACTCTACTAGGGACCCCACCACAACCACCACTAGAACCGTAAATATACAACCATCATTGCACAAGACCGTGGCCCACAGTACAGATGTTGGAGAGGAGTCTCCTCCTTCTTCCTCTACTGGGGAAAGTAGATGGAATCCAGGACGGGGTGGCCCTGGCTTGGATACTGAGGATTATAGTGCAGTCCCAGAACCTGCAGAAATTGACAACACACCTCCCAACAATTCTTAACCAAAGGTGAATTTGTGCAAATATTATGCTTGGGGCATCTGTAAGCATGGAATATCAGGAAAAAAAATGGGACATGCAACTTTGACCATCCCAAAAAATGTAGCGACCTCCTGTCTAAAGGAGTGTGTCGTTCTTCTTCTTGTACTTTCTTTCACCCAAAAATGTGTCACTCCTCGGTCCTCCAGAAGCAGTGTTACAACATAGACTGCCCTGCATACCATCTAAAAGGGACCAGGAGGCACAGACCCCACAAGACAAACAATATTAGCTACGACAACCCAACTCCAGATGATTTTTTTAGTGGCAGGAAACGGAAAAAGAAAATGGAAGGAAATAACAAAAATAGTCCACCACCTTGGAGCCTTGTTGGACTGGAGGCACAGCCAGTGGCCACCCATGGCCCTCCAGAATTACAACTACTGATGCTTATAACAAAATCCCCCCAACAAACACAGAATACAACCTCGTTCATATTTGCTAATATACAGGGCCTTAAGCCATCCACCAACAACAAAATACCTTTAATCGGTGGACTTCTAGAGGAGTCTAATGCAATGTTTGCAGCCTTCACAGAGACTCACACAAAAGATCACTTTGACAGTGAAATATGGATAAGTGGTTACAACCTTTCTAGATGCGACAGAAAGAACAGGCAACAAGGGGGGGTTGGCCTGTATGTCAAAGAGTCCCTCATCTGCACGGAGTTGCAGATGGTAGTTGCATGAGGTAGTTGAAGTTCTATCAATAAAGATCGAGAACCAAAACCTAGTCATTGTGGTTGTATTTAAGCCACCAGATGCAACCTCACAACAGTTCAAGGAACAGCTACTGAAAATTGATTACTGTTTGGAAAACCTTCCAGCTCCATCCCCAAACATCTTACTGCTTGGTGATTTCAACCTAAGGCATACAAAATGGAAGAATGTAGTAAATGTTATAGCTGAAACAATCCCCAGAGGTAGCGCAGATGAAAGGTCACACACACATGAGCTACTAAGTCTCTGCGAAAAACACACCTTAAGCCAGCAGATAGTGGAGCCAACAAGACTAGAAAACACACTTGACCTTATCTTCACAAATAATGAGGACCTGATAAGAGACATAAGAATATCAAAAACAACTAATTCTGATCACAACCTAATCAAAGTCCAGACGTACATGCATAGGGGTCCTGATCAGCAGAATGCATGTACCTGTGAAGGTGTCTTCAAAAAATACAACTTCAACAACAAGAACATCAACTGGGACCAGGTAAACCATGTCCTAAACGAAACATGTTGGGAAGATGTCTTAAATGACATGGATCCAAACCAGTGCCTTGAAAGGATCAACTTCCTGGCAGCCGAAGCATGTTCTAGGCATATTCCCCTATGAAAGAAGAAGAGCAGGAGTAAACTGGAGAGAGAAAGAGGCTCCCTCTACAGAAGACGACGAAGAGCCACTGAGCTCCTCAGGAGTGCTAGAATATCTGATACACGAAAGGAGGCGCTGACCAGGGAAGTGGAAACTATCGAACTTAAGTAAAATGACTCTTACAGGAACCAGGAGAGACAGGAGGAGCTTAAAGCTATTAGTGAAATGGAAAGAAATTCAAAATATTTCTTTTCATATGCCAAAAGCAAGGCAAATACCACATCTAGTATCGGGCCCTTACTCAGACAGGATGGGACTTACACAGATGACAACAAGGAAATGAGTGAAATATTGAAATCCCAGTACGACTCTGTGTTTAGTGAACCACTAATCAGTCTGAGGATCGACGACCCAAATGATTTCTTCCTGAATGAGCCTCAAAACTCCATAAATGTATGCCAGATTTCCGACATTACCCTAACTCCGATAGATTTCGAAAAAGCCATTGACAACATGCCCATGCACTCAGCCCCGGGCCCAGACTCGTGGAACTCTGTTTTCATTAAGAACTGCAAGAAACCCCTCTCGCGTGCCCTAAGTACACTATGGAGGAGGAGCTTGGACATGGGTGAAATTCCACAGTCACTTAAAACAACGGATATAGCCCCACTCCATAAAGGTGGCAGCAAAGCATTAGCTAAGAACTATAGACCAATAGCTCTGACGTCCCACATCATAAAAATCTTTGAAAGAGTGCTAAGAAGCAGGATTGCAAATTACCTGGATTCCCAAAATCTGCACAATCCAGGGCAACCTGGGTTCAGGGCAGGTCGCTCCTGCCTCTCACAACTACTGGATCACTATGATATGGCCTTGGATACACTGGAAGAAAATCAGAATGCAGATGTAATATACACAGACTTTGCAAAAGCATTTGACAAATGCGATCATGGCGTAATAGCCCATAAAATACGTGCTAAAGGAATAACTGGGAAAGTGGGGAGATGGATCTTCAACTTCCTAACAAATCGAACACAAAGAGTAGTGGTCAACAGAGTTAAATTGGAGGCTGCCATAGTGAAAACCTCTGTTCCACAAGGCACAGTACTCGCCCCCATCTTATTCCTCATCCTCATATCAGACATAGATAGAGATGTACATCACAGCACCGTATCATCCTTTGAAGATGATACTAGGATCTGCATGAGGCTGTCATCTGCTGAGGACGCGGTTAACCTCCAAGAAGATATAAACAAAGTTTTCCAGTGGGCAACGGTAAACAATATGATGTTTAATGAGGACAAATTCCAACTACTCCGTTATGGAAAACTGGAGGAGATAATAACTAGAACAGAGTATACTACAGACTCTGGCCATACAATAGAGCGGAAGAATAATGTAAGGGACCTGGGAGTAGTAATGTCTGAGGATCTCACTTTCAACGATCACAACAGTGCCACGATCGCACGTGCAAAGAAAATGATAGGATGGATAATGAGAACGTTCAAAACGAGAGATGCCAAGCCAATGATGATTCTTTTCAAATCACTTGTTCTCTCTAGGCTGGAATACTGCTGTACATTAACATCTCCATTCAAAGCAGGTGAAATCGCAGATCTAGAGAGTGTACATAGATCCTTTACTGCACGTGTAAGTTCTGTCAAGCACCTTAACTACTGGGAACGCTTGGAAGCACTTGACTTGTACTCGTTGGAACGCAGGAGGGAGAGATATATCATAATCTACACTTGGAAAATCTTGGAAGGAATGGTCCCAAATCTGCACACAGAAATCACTCCCTACGAAAGTAAAAGACTGGGCAGGCGATGCAAAATGCCCCCAATTAAAAGTAGGGGCGCCATTGGTACACTAAGAGAAAACACCATAAGTGTCCGGGGCCCAAGACTGTTCAACAGCCTCCCATCAAGCATTAGGGGAATTGCCAATAAACCCCTGGCTGCCTTCAAGAGAGAGCTGGACAGATACCTAAAGTCAGTGCCGGATCAGCCGGGCTGTGGCTCGGACGTTGGACTGTGTGCGGCCAGCAGTAACAACCTAGTTGATCAGGCCCTGATCCATCGGGAGGCCTGGTCATGGACCGGGCCGCGGGGGAGTTGATCCCCGGAATAACCTCCAGGTAACCAGGTAACCTCCAGGTAACACCCTGGTGCCTTATACTCCAGCCTTGATCAATACACTGGTACCTTATACTCCAGCATTGATCAATACCCTGGAACCTTATACTCCAGCCTTGATCAATACCCTGGAACCTTATACTCCAGCCTTGATCAACACCCTGGTACCTTATACTCTAGCCTTGATCAACACCCTGGTAACTTATACTCCAGCCTTGATCAATACACTGGTACCTTATACTCGAGCCTTGATCAATACCCTGGAACCTTATACTCCAGCCTTGATCAACACCCCGGTACCTTATACTCTAGCCTTGATCAACACCCTGGTAACTTATACTCCAGCCTTGATCAATACACTGGTACCTTATACTCGAGCCTTGATCAATACTCTGGAACCTTATACTCCAGCCTTGATCAACACCCTGGTACCTTATACTCCAGCCTTGATCAACACCCTGGTACCTTATACTTCAGCTTTGATCAACACCCTGGTACCTTATACTACAGCCTTGGTCAGTACCCTGGTACCTTATACTCCAGCCTTGATCAACACCCTGGTACCTTATACTCCAGCCTTGATCAACATCCTGGAATCTTATACTCCAGCCTTGATCAACACCCTGGTACCTTATACTCCAGCCTTGATCAACACCCTGGGACCTTATACTCCAGCCTTGATCAACAACCTGGTGCCTTATACTCCAGCCTTGATCAACACCCTAGTACCTTATACTCAAGCCATGATCAACACCTTGGTACCTTATACTCCAGCCTTGATCAATACCCTGGTACCTTATACTCCAGCCTTGATCAATACCCTGGTACCTTATACTCCAGCCTTGATCAACACCCTGGTACCTTATATTCAAACCTTTATCAACACCATGGAACCTTATATTCCAGCCATGATCAACGCCATGGTACCTTATACTCCAGCTTCGATAAATACCCTGGTACCTTATACTCCGGCCTTGATCAACACCCTGGTGCCTTTTACTCCAGCCTTGCTCAACAACCTGGTATACTATACTCCACGGTCGAACAATACCCTGGTACCTTATACTCCAGCCTTGATCAACACCCTGGTACCCTGTACTCCACGGTCGAACAATACCCTGGTACCTTATACTCCAGCTTTGATCAACAACCTGGTACCCTATACTCCAGGGTCGAACAATACCCTGGTGCCTTATACTCCAGCATTGATCAACACCCTGGTATCTTACACTTCAGCCTTGATCAACA
>NC_091306.1:33789264-33791764 GCF_038502225.1 Cherax quadricarinatus | reverse complement strand
TACCAGCTCAGTCTGACACCACTGAAGTCTACCAGCTCAGTCTGACACCACTGAAGTCTACCAGCTCAGTCTGACACCACTGAAGTCTGCCAGCTCAGTCTGACACCACTGAAGTCTGCCAGCTCAGTCTGACACCATTGAAGTCTACCAGCTCAGTCTGACACCACTGAAGTCTCCGAGCTCAGTCTGACACCACTGAAGTCTACCAGCTCAGTCTGACACCACTAAAGTCTGCCAGCTCAGTCTGACACCACTGAAGTCTACCAGCTCAGTCTGACACCACTGAAGTCTACCAGCTCAGTGTGACACCACTGAAGTCTGCCAGCTCAGTCTGACACCACTGAAGTCTACCAGCTCAGTGTGACACCACTGAAGTCTGCCAGCTCAGTCTGACACCACTGAAGTCTGCCAGCTGAGGCTGACACCACTGAAGTCTGCCAGCTCAGTCTGACACCACTGAAGTCTGTCAGCTCAGTCTGACACCACTGAATTCTGTCAGCTCAGTCTGACACCACTGAAGTCTGCCAGCTCAGTTTGACACCACTGAAGTCTGCCAGCTCAGTCTGACACCATTGAAGTCTACCAGCTCAGTCTGACACCACCGAAGTCTACCAGCTCAGTCTGACACCACCGAAGTCTACCAGCTCAGTCTGACACCACTGAAGTCTACCAGCTCAGTATGACACCACTGAAGTCTGCGAGCTCAGTCTGACACCACTGAAGTCTGCCAGCTTAATCTGACACCACTGAAGTCTGCCAGCTCAGTCTGACACCACTGAAGTCTACCAGCTCAGTCTGACACCACTGAAGTCTACCAGCTCAGTCTGACACCACTGAAGTCTGCCAGCTCAGTCTGACACCACTGAAGTCTACCAGCTCAGTCTGACACCACTGAAGTCTACCAGCTCAGTCTGACACCACTGAAGTCTGCCAGCTCAGTCTGACACCACTGAAGTCTGCCAGCTCAGTCTGACACCACTGAAGTCTACCAGCTCAGTGTGACACCACTGAAGTCTACCAGCTAAGTCTGACACCACTGAAGTCTGCCAGCTCAGTCTGACACCACTGAAGTCTACCAGCTCAGTCTGACACCACTGAAGTCTGCCAGCTTAATCTGACACCACTGAAGTCTGCCAGCTCAGTCTGACACCACTGAAGTCTACCAGCTCAGTCTGACACCACTGAAGTCTGTCAGCTCAGTCTGACACCACTGAAGTCTGCGAGCTCAGTCTGACACCACTGAAGTCTGCCAGCTAATCCTGACACCACTGAAGTCTGCCAGCTCAGTCTGACACCACTGAAGTTTACCAGCTCAGTCTGACACCATTGAAGTCTGCCAACTCAGTCTGACACTACTGAAGTCTGCCAGCTCAGTCTGACACCACTGAAGTCTGCCAGCTCAGTCTGACACTACTGAAGTCTGCCAGCTCAGTCTGGCACCACTGAAGTCTGTCAGCTCAGTCCGACACCACTGAAGTCTGCCAGCTCAGTCTGACACCACTGAAGTCCACCAGCTCAGTCTGACACCATTGAAGTCTACCAGCTCAGTCTGACACCACTGAAGTCTCCGAGCTCAGTCTGACACCACTGAAGTCTACCAGCTCAGTCTGACACCACTGAAGTCTGCCAGCTCAGTCTGACACCACTGAAGTCTACCAGCTCAGTCTGACACCACTGAAGTCTACCAGCTCAGTGTGACACCACTGAAGTCTACCAGCTCAGTGTGACACCACTGAAGTCTACCAGCTCAGTCTGACACCACTGAAGTCTACCAGCTCAGTCTGACACCACTGAAGTCTGCCAGCTCAGTCTGACACCACTGAAGTCTGCCAGCTCAGTCTGACACCACTGAAGTCTACCAGCTCAGTGTGACACCACTGAAGTCTACCAGCTCAGTCTGACACCACTGAAGTCTGCCAGCTCAGTCTGACACCACTGAAGCCTGCCAGCTCAGTCTGACACCACTGAAGTCTACCAGCTCAGTGTGACACCATTGAAGTCTGCCAGCTCAGTCTGACACCACTGAAGTCTACCAGCTCAGTCTGACACCACTGAAGTCTACCAGCTCAGTCTGACACCACTGAAGTCTACCAGCTCAGTCTGACACCACTGAAGTCTGCCAGCTCAGTCTGACACCACTGAAGTCTACCAGCTCAGTCTGACACCACTGAAGTCTGCCAGCTTAATCTGACACCACTGAAGTCTGCCAGCTCAGTCTGACACCACTGAAGTCTACCAGCTCAGTCTGACACCACTGAAGTCTGTCAGCTCAGTCTGACACCACTGAAGTCTGCGAGCTCAGTCTGACACCACTGAAGTCTGCCAGCTAATCCTGACACCACTGAAGTCTGCCAGCTCAGTCTGACACCACTGAAGTTTACCAGCTCAGTCTGACACCATTGAAGTCTGCCAACTCAGTCTGACACTACTGAAGTCTGCCAGCTCAGTCTGACACCACTGAAGTCTGCCAGCTCAGTCTGACACTACTGAAGTCTGCCAG
>NC_091306.1:33766764-33784264 GCF_038502225.1 Cherax quadricarinatus | reverse complement strand
CCATACCTCAGGGAGTTGCCCAGTTTCAAATGATGTGTTGAAGATCTTTGTTAATGGCACACACAATATCTCTGCTCCCTCTTTAAGGACCCACGGAGAGATGTTGTCTGGTCCCACCGCCTTTGAGGTGTCAAGTTCGCTTAGCAGCTTCTTCACTTCCTCCTTGGTTATATGTACCTCATCCAGCACTTGCTGGTGTACCCCCCTGTTCTGATTTCCTGGAGTCCTACTGGTTTCCACTGTAAATACTTCTTTAAATCTCGTGTTGAGCTCCTGACATACCTCTCGGTCGTTGCTTGTGAATTCCCCATCACCCTTCCTCAGTCTGATTACCTTGTCCTTGACTGTTGTTTTCCTCCTGATGTGGCTGTACAACAGCTTCGGGTCAGTCTTGACTTTCGATGCTATGTCATTTTCATATTGTCGCTGAGCCTCCCTTCTTATCTGTGCATATTCATTTCTGGCTCTTCGGCTAATCTCTTTATTTTCCTGAGTTCTCTGTCTTCTGTACCTTTTCCATTCTCTAGTACACCTAGTTTTTGCCTCCCTACACCTTTGGGTGAACCAAGGACTCGTTCTGTTCTTCCCATTATTTCTGTTTCCCTTGGGAACAAACCTCTCTGCCTCCTTGCATTTTGTTGCCACATAGTCCATCATTTCTTGTACTGGTTTTCCTGTCAGTTCCCTCTCCCACTGAATGTTTTGAAGGAAGTTCCTCATGCCTGAGTAGTTCCCCCTTTTGTAGTTTGGTTTTTCCCATCCTATTCCTGCTACTCTCTCCACTTGGAGCTCAACTATGTAGTCGAAGCACAGAACCACATGATCACTAGCTCCCAGGGGCCTTTCATACAAGATATCCTCGATGTCTGAACTACTCAAGGTGAATACAAGGTCCAGTCTTGCTGGTTCATCTTCTCCTCTCTCTCTGGTAGTGTCTCTAACATGTTGATGCATGAGGTTTTCCAGTACTACATCCATCATCTTGGCTCTCCATGTTTCGGAACCCCCATGGGGCTCCAGGTTTTCCCAGTCAATCTCCTTGTGATTGAAATCACCCATAACTAGTAACTTTGCTCCCCCCACGTGTGCTCTCCTGGCCACCTCGGCTAGTGTGTCGACCATGGCTCTGTTGCTCTCATCGTATTCTTCTCTTGGTCTCCTGCAGTTCTGTGGTGGGTTGTACATTACTGCAATTATCACCTTATGTCCCTCAGACTGGATTGTTCCTACTAAGTAGTCCCTTTCACCCGTGCCATCCATTCCTTCCATTTTCTCAAAACCCCACTGGCTTTTAATGAGCAGTGCAACTCCTCCTCCCCCTCTCCTCCCTCTGTCTTTCCTGAAGATTTGATATCCGGGTGGAAAGATTGAATCTGTTATTATTCTGGTGAGTTTTGTTTCTGTGAGTGCTATTATGTCTGGGGATGTCTCCTTGATTCTTTCGTGCCACTCCTCATACTTATTTGTTATTCCATCTGCATTTGTATACCATACCTTCAACTTCTTTTCTAAGACTGTGGTCTGGGAGGTGTATTGGGGTTGGGGAAGTGGGAGACCTGATAAGGAACTATGGGTGGTTGCTGTGGGGGTGGAGTTTGTAATGTAGTGGGTGGGGGCATTGGATATGGCATGGGTGTTGTGGTTTAGAGTGTTTGGCTGCACTGGGGTTGACCTGGTTGGGAGGCTTCTATAGGAAGCTGTGAGGGAGGTTGTATTTGATCTTCTTCCTGTGTCTGGGATCTCCTGTCTGTCTTCTCCATCCCCTCTCTTTCCTCCTTTCGCCTTTGTACCATCTCTCTCAGTTTCCGCCTTTCGTCTTGTGTTCTGTCGCGGTCGAGATACACCTTCCTGTATCCCGGCATGTCCCTTAATCGTGCTTTTTCCTGCAGTATCCTGTTCCGAGTCGATTCTGCCTTGAAGGTCACTTTCACTGGCCGGTTTCTTTTTTTTACAAACCCCCCTATTCTCCGAAAATTTTCCAGCTGGGTCATGTCGTCTTCTCCGATTACTTTCATGATGCTTTCAATTGCTTTTTTTTCCCCTTGTTTTCTTGCTTCATATGTTTCCCCTTCAACTTCCTGTAGCCCATACACAAAGACTGACCTCACCCTTTCATTCTCCCACTGCATATCCCTGTGTATCCCCTCATTCAATTTGATTTCCTCCATTGCAGCTTTCCTTTCTTCAGTTTCACTAGCTACTGTACATGGGCTCAGTGGCCTGTCATTTTCCCATCTCGGCTTTCCCTGGGCTCTGTTGTGGTCTTTTAGGGCCTCCACATATAGCTTAGCTCTTTCATTTACTACAGTCTCCACTGATAGAGCTTCTACATGCAGTTTTGCTCCTCCTTTCCCTACAGTCCCCTTATTTGTGGCTGAGGTAGCGGTCTCTGTTGTCAATCCCATAATGTTCTTTAGTTCTTTAGGCTGTTTCAGATTTTCCAGTTCCTCTTCTAAACTCTGTATCCTGGCCTCTGCTGCTTTGACTTTCACCTCCCACTTCCTGCTTTCCATGTCTATCCTCTCTTCCATTCTCATGCTAAGTTCTTCTAGTTTCTTTTCCCATTCTTGTTCCCTTTTTGTGAGCTCTGCTGCCCAATCTTCCTTTGCAGTTTCCTCCTCCTGTCCCTTGGGTTTTCTTGTTGCTCTCTGGCAACCCATTTTTATTTTATCCTGATTGCCTCAGAGTGGGAAACCTATGTAATTCTGTATGTTAGGTTAGTATTGTATATGTCAGAGTGTGGGGGGGAGAGGTAGAGGAGGAACTGTGGCTATATGGGAGAGTAGTGGGGAGGGGGAGTGGGAAGGAGAGTGAAGCAAGTGGGTAAGTGGGTGAGGGAGAGGTGGGGAGGGGGAGGGTGAAAGAGGGAGGGGAGGGATCAGGTGAAGGAGTGAGATGTCAGTGGGGGAGGGGGGGAGTGTATGTACGAGTCTGGCAATGTGTGTGTGTGTTGTGTGTTGCGTGTGTGTGTGGGGAGGGGTGGGGGTGGGGGTGTGGGTGGGGGTGGGGGGGTGTGGGTGGGTGTGTGGGTGGGTGTGTGTGGGTGTGTGTGGGTGTGTGGGTGTGTGTGGGTGTGTGTGTGGGGGTGTGTGGGTGGGTGTGTGGGTGGGTGTGGGTGGGTGTGTGGGTGTGTGGGTGTGTGTGGGTGTGTGTGGGTGTGTGTGGGTGTGGGTGTGTGTGGGGGTGTGGGGGTGGGTGTGTGGGTGGGTGTGTGGGTGGGTGTGTGTGGGTGTGTGGGTGTGTGGGTGTGTGGGTGTGTGGGTGTGTGTGGGTGTGGGTGTGTGTGGGGGTGTGTGGGTGGGTGTGTGGGTGGGTGTGTGGGTGTGTGGGTGGGTGTGTGGGTGGGTGTGTGGGTGGGTGTGTGGATGGGTGTGTGGGTGGGTGGGTGTGTGGGTGGGTGTGTGGGTGGGTGTGTGGGTGGGTGTGTGGGTGGGTGTGTGTGGGTGTGTGTGGGTGTGTGTGTGTGGGTGTGTGGGTGTGTGTGGGTGTGTGGGTGTGTGTGGGTGTGTGTGGGTGTGTGTGGGTGTGTGTGGGTGTGTGTGGGTGTGTGTGGGTGTGTGTGAGTGTGTGTGGGTGTGTGGGTGTGTGTGGGTACGTGCGGGTGTGTGTGGGTGTGTGTGGGTGTGTGTGGGTGTGTGGGTGTGTGTGGGTGTGTGTGGGTGTGTGTGGGTGTGTGTGGGTGTGTGGGTGTGTGTGGGTGTGTGTGGGTGTGTGTGGGTGTGTGTGGGTGTGTGTGAGTGTGTGTGAGTGTGTGTGGGTGTGTGTGGGTGTGTGTGGGTGTGTGGGTGTGTGTGGGTGTGTGTGGGTGTGTGTGGGTGTGTGTGGGTGTGTGGGTGTGTGTGGGTGTGTGTGGGTGTGTGTGGGTGTGTGTGAGTGTGTGTGAGTGTGTGTGGGTGTGTGTGGGTGTGTGGGTGTGTGTGGGTGTGTGTGGGTGTGTGGGGGTGTGTGTGGGTGTGTGGGTGTGTGTGGGTGTGTGTGGGTGTGTGTGGGTGTGTGGGTGTGTGTGGGTGTGTGTGGGTGTGTGGGTGTGTGTGTGGGTGTGTGGGTGTGTGTGGGTGTGTGTGGGTGTGTGTGGGTGTGTGTGGGTGTGTGTGGGTGTGTGTGGGTGTGTGTGGGTGTGTGTGGGTGTGTGGGTGTGTGTGGGTGTGTGTGGGTGTGTGGGTGTGTGTGGGTGTGTGTGGGTGTGTGTGGGTGTGTGGGTGTGTGTGGGTGTGTGTGGGTGTGTGGGTGTGTGTGGGTGTGTGGGTGTGTGTGGGTGTGTGTGGGGGGGTGTGGGTGTGCGTGTGCACACTAGGCTACGCTACTCTTTTGAAGATTATAAAAAAAATTTCCCAATCTATTCCTTATTAATATACACTAATATATACTATATAATATTAATTGCGTACACTTGTGTTTGTGTGTGTGTGTGTTTACTAGCTTGTCGTTCTTTGAAAAAGAGGGGGGGGGGGTTACGTTAACACTATTTGTTATTGTTGTTGGTTCACCGGTACTCTCCCGGCCCAGATCTCCGCACACTACGCTACTTTACTTTTTGAAGATTATAGGATTATTTTTTCTCACTCAATTCCTTATTAATATATACTGTTTATTATAACAATAATTACGGGTGCACACGTGTGTTTGTATGTGCGTACTTGTTTACTAGCTTGTCCCTCAGAAAAACGGGGGGGGGGTTCACTAGGCTACACAACTCTTCTGGAGTTTACCTGGCGATATTTAGATAATTTACTAACCACTATCTATCTCCTGGTACTGAAATAGGGAGAGAGAGATGGTATAGCATACAACCAGCAGGGCGAGACACTGAGACTTTAGACACTAACCAAAATTAACCACAAATAGGCAAGTGATGTCGTCTGCACAACAATGGAGGTTCCTGCTGGTCTTCTATCAACTCCTTCAATTTTCTAACTCCTTCAGGAACTTTATCATGCATTCAAGTTTTTATTTTCTTTTTCTTTTAAGACTTGGTATTCCCTCTTTTTTCTTTAGTACAGTATTATGGTCATAACAAGTCTGATGATGTTAGCTACCTTCACAACACCAACAGCTGGGGATTGACTAATTTTTTCTTACTTTCAGTATTTACTTAATCACTCTTTTATGACCTTATCACTACACTGCTGTTATAATCAACCAACATATGTATTTGTTAATATTTCAGATCACACCGTTAACCCAATTAACTGTTTGGATATTTTGTGTCAACACTGCGGCCAGTGTGTATGTGTGTGTGTATGTGTGTATGTGTGTATGTGTGTGTGTGTGTGTGTGTGTGTGTGTGTGTGTGTGTGTGTGTGTGTGTGTGTGTGTGTGTTTGTACTCACCTAATTGTACTCACCTAATTGTGGTTGCAGGGGTCGAGACTCAGCTCCTGGCCCCGCCTCTTCACTGATCGCTACTGGGTCCTCTCTCTCTCTGCTTCCTGAGCTTTGTCATACCTCTTCTTAAAACTATGTATGGTTCCTGCCTCCACTATTTCACTTGCTAGGCTGTTCCACTTGCTGACAACTCTATGACTGAAGAAATACTTCCTAACGTCCCTGTGACTCGTCTGAGTCTTCAGCTTCCAGTTGTGACCCCTTGTCCCTGTGTCCCCTCGCTGGAACATCCTATCTCTGTCCACCTTGTCTATTCCCCGCAGTATCTTGTATGTCGTTATCATGTCTCCCCTGACCCTTCTGTCCTCCAGTGTCGTCAGTCCGATTTCCCTTAACCTTTCCTCGTACGACATTCCCTTGAGCTCTGGGACTAGCCTTGTTGCAAACCTTTGTACTTTCTCTAACTTCCTGACGTGATTGACCAGGTGTGGGTTCCAGACTGGTGCTACATACTCCAGTATGGGCCTAACATACACAGTGTACAGTGTCTTGAACGATTTCTTATTAAGCTATCGGAACGCTATTCTCAGGTTTGCCAGGCGCCCATATGCTGCAGTGGTTATTTGGTTGATGTGTGCCTCCAGTGATGTGCTCGGTGTTATGGTCACCCCAAGGTCTTTCTCCCTGAGTGAGGTCTGTAGTCTTTGTCCACCTAGCCTATACTCTGTCTGCGGTCTTCTTTGCCCCTCCCCAATCTTCATGACTTTGCATTTGGCTGGATTGAATTCGAGAAGCCAGTTACTGGACCACATGTCCAGCCTGTCCAGGTCTCTTTGCAGTCCTGCCTCATCCTCGTCCTATTTAATTCTTCTCATCAACTTCACGTCATCTGCGAACAGGGACTCTTCAGAGTCTATTCATTCCATCATGTCGTTCACATATATCAAAAATAGCACTGGTCCTAGAACTGACCCCTGTGGGACCCCGCTCGTAACAGGCGCCCACTGTGATACCTCTTCACGTACCATGACTCGTTGCTGCCTCCCTGTCAGGTATTCCCTTATCCATTGAAGTGCCCTCCCTTTTACATGTGCCTGATCCTCCAGCTTCTGCACTAATCTCTTGTGGGGAACTGTGTCAAAGGCCTTCCTGCAATCTAGGAAAACGCAATCTACCCACCCCTCTCTCTCGTGTCTTACTTCTGTTACCTTGTCATAAAACTCCAGGAGGTTTGTGATAAAAGATTTGCCTTCCATGAACCCATGCTGGTTTTCATTTATAATCTTGTTCCTTTCCAGGTGTTCGACCACTCTCCGCCTGATAATCTTCTCCATGACTTTGCACACAATACATGTCAGACACACAGGTCTGTAGTTTAGTGCCTCGTTTCTGTTTCCTTTCTTAAATATGGGGACTACATTAGCTGTCTTCCATTTCTCAGGTAGTTGCCCAGTTTCAAGGGATGTGTTGAAGATTGTGGTTAGAGGCACGCACAGCATCTCTGCTCCTTCTCTAAGGACCCATGGGGAGATGTTGTCCGGTCCATCGCCTTTGAGGTGTCAAGGTCACTTAAGAGCTTCTTCACCTCCTCCTCAGTTGTTCGTATGTCATCCAACACTTGTTGGTATATTCCCTCTTGATGTTCCCTTCTGTGCTGTCTTCCCACAGCCCTTCCTGTCTCTACTGTAAAAACTTCCTTAAATCTCCTGTTCAGCTCCTCACATACCTCCTGATCATTTCTTGTGAGTTCTCCACCTTCTGTCCTTAATCTGATCACCTGGTCTTTGACTGTTGTCTTCCTCCTGATGTGGCTATACAACAGTTTCGGGTCAGTCTTGATTCTCGATGCTATGTCATTTTCATACTGTCGCTGGGCCTCCCTCCTTACCTGTGTGTACTCATTCCTGGCTCTGCGACTGATCTCCCTATTTTCGTGTGTTCTCTGCCTTCTGTACCTTTTCCATTCTCTATTGCATTTTGTTTTTGCCTCCTTACACCGTCAGGTAAACCAGGGGCTCGTTCTGGTCTTCCCGTTATTACTGTTGCCCTTGGGAATAAACCTTTCCACTGCCTCCTTGCATTTTGTTGTTACATATTCCATCATTTCATTTACTGGCTTTCCTGCTAGTTCTCTGTCCCACTGGACCTCCCGCAGTTAGTTCTTCAACCCTATGTAGTCCCCTCTTTTATAGTCAGGCTTTTCCCATTCAACTCCTGTTATTCTCTCCACTTGCAGCTCTACTATGTATTCAAAGCACAGAACCACGTGGTCGCTAGCTCCTAGGGGACTCTTACTTGATGTTCTCAATGTCTGAGCTGCCCAGGGTGAACACAAGGTCCAATCTTCCTGGTTCATCCTCCCCTCTCACTCTCGTAGTGTCCTTAACATGTTGGTGCATGAGGTTTTCCAGCACCACGTCCAACATCCTGGCTCTCCATGTTTCGGGACCCCCATGTGGCTCCAGGTTTTCCCAGTCAATCTCCCTGTGGTTGAAATCCCCCATAACCAGCAACTTTGCTCTGCTGGAGTGAGCTCTTCTTGCCACCTCAGCAAGTGTGTCCACCATTGCTCTGTTGCTCTCTTCATATTCCTCTCTTGGCCTCCTGCAGTTCTGTGGTGGATTATACATCACTGCAATGACCACTTTGTGTTCCCCAGACTGAAGTGTACCTGCTATGTAGTCTCTTTCTCCCGTCTCATCTATTCCTTCCATTTTCTCGAATTTCCATCTGTTTTTTACGAGCAGAGCAACCCCACCTCCCCCCCTGCCCCTTCTATCTTTCCTCATGATCTGGTATCCTGGTGGGAAGATTGCATCTGTTATTGTCTCCATGAATTTTGTTTCTGTAACTGCTATGATGTCTGGGGACTTCTCAATGATTCTTTCTTGCCATTCCTCATGTTTATTCGTTAATCCATCTGCATTTGTGTGCCAAACCTTCAACTTCTGTTCTAATACTGTAACTGTGGTGCGGGGGGTGGAAACAGAGGGATCGGTGTGTGATGGTTGGTTTGGATTGTTCAGTTGCCTTGGGGGTGTCGTGGCTGGAGTCCTTCTGCAGGTGTTTCTGGGGGGTGCGCTTGTCCTTCCATTTGATCCTGGATTATTCTGCTCTCCTTTTTCATTTCCTCCCATTTCTCCTTTCGTTTTTGAACTCTCTCTTTCATTGTCTTCCTTTCGTCCTGTGTTCTGTCTCGATCGAGGTACACACTCCGGAGCTCCTGCTTGCCTCTCAGCCGTGCTTTCTCCTGCAGGATCATGGTTCGGGTTGATTCTGCCTTGAAAATTACTTTGAGAGGCCGATTCCTTTTCTTTGTGAACCACCCAATTCTCCGAAAATTTGCCACATGGGTCATGTCCCCCTCGCCTATCACCTTCATGATATCTTCAATCGCTTTTTTCTCCTCCTGCTTTCTTTCATCATAAGTTTCCCCTTTAGCTTCGTCTAGTCCATAGACAAACACGGATCTTTCCCTTTCCACCTCCCACTGTGACTCCCATTGCATCCTCTGATGTGTTTTAGTTCCTTCCCGTGGAGTGTTCCTTCCTTCAGTCCCTTCCCTAGTTATTGCCCCTATGCTTCTTGGTTTATTCTTCCCGCTCACCTGCTCCTGGCCCCCACAGGTATCTGGTAAGGTCCTTGCACATGTCCTAGTTCCTTCAATGTCTTCCAACCTCTCATTCTGTCCTAGTGTGCTCCCTGTCTTTGTTTTGGCCCCATGTGGGTTTGACAGGACCTCTGCATACAGTTTAGTTTCCATGCTTCCTTCAGACCTGTTGTCTGTGTTTGATGTAGCCATTGCCGATGCTACTTCTGTAATATCTTTGTCTCTGTGCTGTTTCAGATGTCTCAGCTCCTCTTCTAATCTCTCTATCTTGATTTCTGCTGCTGTGGCCTGTTGCTTCCACCTTCTGCATTCTGCTGCTAACCTCTCTTCCATCTTCCTTTCCAGCTCATCTAGTCTCCTTCCCCAGTCTTCCTCCCTTTTTTTGAGCTCTACCTCCCATTCCTCCCTCCCAGATTCGTCCTTGGAGCCCCTTGTCCTCATCCTGGTTAGGGGGAGGGGAATAGATGGTTAGGAGAGGGGATGGATGGTTGTGGGGGAGGGGGAGGATGGTTATTGGAGTGTGTGTGTGTGTGTACTCACCTATTTGTACTCACCTATTTGTGGTTGCAGGGGTCGAGTCACAGCTCCTGGCCCCGCCTCTTCGCTGATTGCTACTAGGTCCTCACTCTCCCTGCCCCATGAGCTCTATCATACCTCGCCTTAAAACTATGTATGGTTCCTGCCTCCACCACATCACTTTCTAGGCTATTCCATGGCCTGACTACTCTATGACTGAAGAAATACTTCCTAACATCCCTTTGATTCATCTGAGTCTTCAACTTCCAATTGTGACCTCTTGTGTCTGTGTCCCATCTCTGGAACATCCTGTCTTTGTCCACCTCGTCTATTCCGCGCAGTATTTTATATGTCGTTATCATGTCTCCCCTGACCCTCCTGGCCTCCAGTGTCGTCAGGCCGATTTCCCTCAACCTTTCTTCATAGGACAATCCCCGTAGCTCTGGGACTAGTCTTGTTGCAAACCTTTGCACTTTCTCTAATTTCTTGACGTGCTTGACTAGGTGTGGATTCCAAACTGGTGCTGCATACTCCAGTATGGGCCTGACGTAGATGGTGTACAGAGTCTTAAACGAATCCTTACTGAGGTATCGGAACGCTATCCGTAGGTTTGCCAGGCGCCCGTATGCTGCAGCAGTTATCTGATTGATGTGCGCCTCAGGAGATATGCTCGGTGTTATACTCACCCCCAGATCTTTTTCCTTTAGTGAGGTTTGCAGTCTTTGGCCATCTAAACTATATTGTGTCTGCGGTCTTCTTTGCCCTTCCCCAATCTTCATGACTTTGCATTTGGCAGGGTTAAATTCTAGGAGCCAGTTGCTGGACCAGGCTTGTAGCCTGTCCAGATCTCTTTGTAGTCCTGCCTGATCCTCGTCCGATTCGATTCTTCTCATTAACTTCACATCGTCTGCAAACAAGGACACTTCTGAGTCTATCCCTTCCGTTATGTCGTTCACGTATACCAAGAACAGCACAGGTCCTAGGACTGACCCCTGTGGAACCCCGCTTGTCACAGGCGCCCACTCTGACACCTCGTCGCGTACCATGACTCGTTGTTTCCTCCCTGTCAGATATTCTCTGATCCATTGCAGTGCCTTTCCTGTTATGTGTGCCTGGTCCTCTAGCTTTTGCAGTAACCTCTTCTGAGGAACTGTGTCGAAAGCCTTCTTGCAGTCCAAAAATACGCAGTCGATCCACCCCTCTCTCTCTTGTCTTACTTCTGTCACCTTGTCATAAAACTCTAGTAGGTTTGTGACACAGGATTTTCCTTCCCTGAAACCGTGCTGGTTGTCAATTATACACTTGTTTCTTTCCAGGTGCCCCACCACTCTCCTCCTGATGATCTTCTCCATGACCTTGCATACTATACACGTTAGAGATACAGGTCTGTAGTTTAGTGCCTCATGTCTGTCTCCCTTTTTAAAAATTGGGACTACATTTGCCATTTTCCATACCTCAGGGAGTTGCCCAGTTTCAAATGATGTGTTGAAGATCTTTGTTAATGGCTCACACAATATCTCTGCTCCCTCTTTAAGGACCCATGGAGAGATGTTGTCTGGTCCCACCGCCTTTGAGGTGTCAAGTTCGCATAGCAGCTTCTTCACCTCCTCCTTGGTTATATGTACCTCATCCAGCACTTGCTGGTGTGCCCCCCTGTTCTGATTTCTTGGAGTCCTACTGGTTTCCACTGTAAATACCTCTTTAAATCTTGTGTTGAGCTCCTGACATACCTCTCGGTCGTTTCTTGTGAATTCCCCATCACCCTTCCTCAGTCTGATTACCTGGTCCTTGACTGTTGTTTTCCTCCTGATGTGGCTGTACAACAGCTTCGGGTCAGTCTTTACTTTTGATGCTATGTCATTTTCATATTGTCTCTGAGCCTCCCTTCTTATCTGTGCATATTCGTTTCTGGCTCTTCGTGTGTGTGTGTGTGTGTGTGTGTGTGTGTGTGTGTGTGTGTGTGTGTGTGTGTGTGTGTGTGTGTGTGTGTGTGTGTGTGTGTGTGTCAGTGTGTGTGTGTGTGTGTGCGTGTGTGTGTGTGTGTGTGTGTGTGTGTGTGTGTGTGTGTGTGTGTCAGTGTGTGTGTGTGTGTGAGTGTGTGTGTGTATGTGTGTGTGTGTGTGACTCAACAATCAACATTTGCACCAATAACTCATTACAGTTGTGACCGGGTGTGGAAGTGTGAATTGCTCATTACTCAGGAATTTCTTCATGATTGTAGCCATGTATAAACGTAAGTAACCATTCTTACAGGATTCATTACCTTTGTACCTAGTTCAGCTATCAAAACTTTGGAGCCCGGTCCCTGGACCCATTCTGTACCTCTGTAATCTGTAAATACCTTTGTAACTTGTCATAATTGTGACTTGACCTACCTGGAGTTCATTACCTTTGTAAATTGTGAGTTCATTATCTTTGTAAATTGTGAGTTCATTACCTTTGTAAATTGTGAGTTCATTATCTTTGTAAATTGTGAGTTCATTATCTTTGTAAATTGTGAGTTCATTATCTTTGTAAATTGTGAGTTCATTATCTTTGTAAATTGTGAGTTCATTATCTTTGTAAATTGTGAGTTCATTATCTTTGTAAATTGTGAGTTCATTATCTTTGTAAATTGTGAGTTCATTATCTTTGTAAATTGTGAGTTCATTATCTTTGTAAATTGTGAGTTCATTTCCTTTGTAAATTGTGAGTTCATTATCTTTGTAAATTGTGAGTTCATTATCTTTGTAAATTGTGAGTTCATTATCTTTGTAAATTGTGAGTTCATTATCTTTGTAAATTGTGAGTTCATTAGCTTTGTAAATTGTGAGTTCATTACCTCTGTAACTTGCTCAGGTATCAAAACGTTGGAGTCCAGTCCCTGGACCAATTATGTACCTCGGTAATCTTTTGACTACCGCCCACAGGATGGGTATGGGGTGCATAATAAACATATTAAGCTAACTCTCTCCTGCCTGCATTCCAGGGAATACAAATCAAGGGACTTCAACCGTTCCTAGTAATTCAGGTGCCTTATCGTACTTATGTGTGCCGTGAAAGTTCTTTGTACACTCTCCAGGTCAGCAATTTTGCCAGCCTTGAAGGGGGCCGTTAGTGTACAGCAGTATTCCAGCCTAGAGAGAACAAGCGATTTGAAGAGAATCATCATGGGCTTGGCATCCCAAGTTTTGAAGGTTCTCATTATCCATCCTATCATTTTCCTAGCAGATGCGGTAGATATGTTGTTGTGGTCTTTTAAGGCTCGCTCTATTGTATGGTTAGAATTTGTTGTACACCCTGATACAGTTTTAACTTTAAGTTTTCCATATCTGAATAGTTGAAATTTCTCTTCAGTGAACTTTATATTGTTTTGAGTGGACCATTTGGAGCAAGATCCTGCTGGAAAATACCTTCTCCCTCAGGAAAGTCTCTATCCACAATGAGAAACAAATGAGCTGCCACGATTGCCTTGTATTTTATCACTGTTATCGTTCCCTCAATAATAACAAGCCGTCCTGGGCCTTATGCAGTAACACTACCCAAGAACATCGTAGGTGAATGTTTTGGCGCTTGTTGACTGTGTCCATTCCGAAGAAATTCGCCTTTGCTGCTTCTCAATACCACTGACCTGTACCCATGTACTTCAAAATGCACTTCATCTGAAAATATAACTTTTCTATATTCATCTGTCGTCCATCCCTTATGATCCAGTGCCCACTGAAGCATTTTTCTTTATAACAGTAGTCAATAATTGTTTCTTTACAGGCTTTCTGACAGTTCTGCCAACTTCAGAGACATCATCGAACAGTTGAAGAATTAACATTTACACCAATGAAGCTAAATCTCTCTGTAGATCTTTTCTGGTTTTCTTGAGATCCTTTATATGGCAGGCTAAGAGTACATTATATTTTATGTAGTGTGTGTCACACACCCATACAGGCATGCCCTTCACACCAGCAAACCAGATGCCAAGGGTATAATGAGTAGGGTCTCCCTTGTTACACAAGTACCTTGGTTCAACCCAGTCAATCACAAGAAAGCCCACCAAAGTTGTGCAGCGAAGTGGTACACTCGTGAATCAACATTGGCAAACTTTCCTCCAAGTCTGGCTGAAGGCAGTTCTTACCACGTCTCGTGTTTGCAATTTACCTTTCTGTATATATTGTACATATTATTACTTACTCTTCGGTGAAGGTAATATAACTATATGCTCTTCGCTTCCTTTTGCTCATTCCTCATTTCTACCTTGGTTACGATGTTTCAACCAGGTGTGCAGGCCACTAGACTACACCTATGTTCGTAATACTTCATATTATTTCTTGTGAGAGCCTTGTCATCATAATATGTTATCTTGCATTTTCTTCCACATCTTCCTTGATGCACGACTCCACAATCACCACTGTCATCAGTTCTCTTCAGAATCCGACTTTGCTAGGCTCAAATTTTTGGCGATCTGTCTAATACTCAAATCAGCATGCTTTCTAAGAGCTACAATACTTGTGTAGTTCCTAGGTGTAACGTCCATCATGATTTCAGCAGTAATCAGGAATTGAAGGGGAGAATTTGGCGAAATAACATTCACTCATGGAGCACGCTTGCAGGAATAGCCTTACAGAACAACAGCTGTTGTAGCACTGACGAAAGTCGCAGGGTAACACCACAGCTGGATGGTTGCCAAAAGTCGGTAACAAACTTTTCTGAGTTTATCTGGAGTTTACCTGGAAAGGGTTTCGGGGGTCAACGCCCCCGCGGCCTGGTCTGAGACCAGGCCTCATGGTGGATCAGGGTCTGATCAACCAGGCTGTTACTGCTGGCCGCACACAAGCTGGCGTACGAACCACAACCCAGTTGGTCAGGTACCGACTTTATGTGCCTGTCCAGTGCCTTGACAGCCAGGGGTCTATTGGCAATCCCCCTTATGTATGCTGGGAGGCAACTGAACAGTCTTGGGCCCCAAACACTTATTGTATTGTCTCTCAGTGTACTCGTGGCGCCCCTGCTTTTCATCGGTGGAATGTTGCATCTCCTGCCGTCTTTTGCTTTTATATGGAGTGATTTTCGTGTGCAGGTTTGGTGCCAATCCCTCCAGGACCTTCCAAGTGTATAATATCATGTATCTCTCTCGCCTGCATTCGAGTGAATACAGATCAAGGACCTTCAACCATTCCCAGTAGTTTAGGTGCCTTATCACACTTATGTGTGCCGTGAAAGTTCTTTGTACACTCTCCAGGTCTGCAATGTCGCCAGCCTTGAAGGGGGCCGTTAGTGTGCAGCAGTATTCCAGCCTAGAGAGCACAAGCGATTTGAAGAGAATCATCCCTAGTTTTGAAGGTTCTCATTATCCATCCTATCATTTTCCTAGCAGATGAGATAGATACATTGTTGTGGTCTCTGACATTATCACTCCCAGGTCCTTCACATTATTTTTCCGCTCTACTGTATGGTTAGAATTTATGGTATACTGACACATTTTTAATTTCTTCAAGTTTTCCACATCTGAGTAGTTGAAATTTCTCCTCGTTGAACTTCATATTGTTTTGAGTGGCCCATTCGAAGATTTGGTTGATGTCTGCTTGAAGTCTCCCGGTGTCTTCGATGGACGTCACTGTCATGGTAATCCAGGTGTCATCCACAAAGGAAGACACGGAGCTATGGCTTACATCTCTATGTCAGAAATGAGGATGAGGAATAGAATGGGAGCGAGTACTGTGCCTTGTGGAACAGAGCTTTTTACCATGGCTGCCTCAGACTTTACTCTGTTTACTACTACTCTTTGTGTTCTATTTGTCAGGAAGTTATAGATCTGTCTACCAACTTTTCCCGTTATTCCTTTATCACGCATTTTGTGTGTTGTTACACCATGGTCACACTTGTCGAAAGCTTTTGCAAAGTCTGGGTATACTACATCTATGTTTTGTTTATCCTCTACAGCATCCAGGACCTTGTCATAGTGGTCCAGTAGCTGGGACAAGCAGGAGCGACCGAAACTACATTAATTAAGCCGGAGACTAAGACATATTATGAGATAATTCCAAAATTTACTCCTCTCTTAATTAATTTGCACACTACTGTAGAAACATGTAGCAACACACTGCAGGTGTATTGAATTTTGTTGAATAAAAGAAAACAGTGAGATCATGAGAGAGAGAGAGAGAGAGAGAGAGAGAGAGAGAGAGAGAGAGAGAGAGAGAGAGAGAGAGAGAGAGAGAGAGAGAGGCTTGGAGAATGTACAAGAAGCATCCCACTATCTTTAACAGGAACCTGCATTGGGAAGCTTGTTGGCAAATAAGAGAAGTCCAAAAGTGGGCCATCTCTAGATGGGAGGCTGACACAAAAAGAAAGCTGACATTAGGTAGAGTTGGCTTCAAAACCTGGTGGTCCTTGGTCTTGACCGACAAGGTTATTCAGCAGAAAGCTGACCTCTTTGCTGAACTCTGCTACCAAGATGCAAGTTCTTGATCCATCAAGGGACCATCTTTGGCTAGCCGCAAGAACTGTCAAAGTTGTCAAGAGGTGACAATAAGGCAGGATGAGGTGTATCTTCTCAAACTGCTGGACCAAGAAAAGGCTGTGGGCTCAGATAAGCTGAGCCCAAGATTGCTGATTAGATATGCAGACCAGCTAGCAGCACCTCTAACTCGCTCTTGTTAGCACTGCCTAGAACAGTGCTAACAAGAGCACTGTTCATGACTACCACTCACTTCTTTGTGACCGTCAATATGGCTTCAGAAAAGGTTCCTCTGCTGCTGATCTGTTGTTAAACTTCTCCACTATATAGCACCACACACTGGATGAATCCAAAGTTAGTTGTGTGGTAGCACTGGTCATTGCTGGTGCTTTCGACTGAGTATGGCACCAGGGACCCTTGGCAAAACTGTAAGCACTGGGAATTTCAGGCTCTATACTATGTCTTCTCACTGATTACCTTCAATGTAGATCTCTAAGCGTAGTTTTCAACAGGACAGAGTCAGCAAGACATCCTACTGGTGTAAATGTTCCACTGGGAAGCGTGCTGGGACCATTGTTATGTAATGTCTACTTCAATGACCTCTTTCATCTCATCCCAGAATCTCATGCATATGCAGACGACTGTATTTTGACATTTACTTATCGAAGAGAGGAACTGCCAGCTGCTCTCAGTTACATCATTCAACAGTTACAGCTATATCAGCCTGGTGAAAACGATGGCAGGTAACATTTGCTCCCGAGAAAACAATAATGATAATGGTCTCTAGGCACCATGATGGTAATGCTGGAGCAGTGATAAGAATGAATTGGAGAGTATTGGTGCCCGGAGACGAAGTTGATATTTTTGGGGTGAAATTTAACTACAAACTTACTATGAAGAGCCATGTTGTAAATCTTGCAAACAAAGCGGCCAGGAAGCTTACAGCACTTCCACGTGATGTAGTCCAGCTGGCCAGCTGGGCTTGTGAGGTCTCTGGGGAGACCTAATTTAACCAATTATATGGTCACACCTTGCCTTGGCAAACGTCTGTAGCCACTCCCACGTCTGAGGTCTTTTGTTCTTGACGGCGTCAGACCTAGGCGTCAGGTCGTACACGTGGTTGTGGAGGGTGCTTGGACCACCATAAAAGCCCAAGGAAGAGCATGATCGGGCGATTCGGGCAGAGCTCTGGCCTGGGTGCAGAGCTCCTGAGCAGAGACTTCGAGCGGAGCTGCGGCTGGGGTGCAGGGCTCGGGAGAAGGCTGCTGAAGTCTCTGGAAGAGACTGTTGGAGACATTAGGCAGAGTACTGGCTTGGCGCAGTACTCGTGCTGTGTAGGTTTTGGGACCTGTGACTTAGTTCCTGTGGTGAACTGCCCTCTGTACTATATTGTAAGTTATATTCATTTTCGTCAAGTTGATTGTGTTCCCTGTCTCACTGCTTATATGTACCACCCCATTTATCTAAACCAATGATGTACTCCTGTTCCCAAATATATTATTGTACAAAGACTTAATAATAAACTGTCCCCGTTATTTTCTCCATTTATTTATGTTTAGTTAAAGTAGTGAGAGGGTGAGTGTGGAGTGGTGGGTAGAGTAATGAGAGGTGAAGTTGTAG
>NC_091306.1:33641764-33759264 GCF_038502225.1 Cherax quadricarinatus | reverse complement strand
TGTGTCAGCAGACACCACACACTGTTGTTACACCGTGTAGTGTGTCAGCAGACACCACACACTGTTGTTACACCGTGTAGTGTGTCAGCAGACACCACACACTGTTGTTACACCATGTAGTGTGTCAGCAGACACCACACACTGCTGTTACACCATGTAGTGTGTCAGCAGACACCACACCGTGTAGTGTGTCAGCAGACACAGCACACTGTTGTTACACCGTGTAGTGTGTCAGCAGACACAGCACACTGTTGTTACACCGTGTAGTGTGTCAGCAGACACAGCACACTGTTGTTACACCGTGTAGTGTGTCAGCAGACACCACACACTGTTGTTACACCGTGTAGTGTGTCAGCAGACACCACATACTGTTGTTACACCGTGTAATGTGTCAGCAGACACCACACACTGTTGTTACACCGTGTAGTATGTCAGCAGACACCACACACTGTTGTTACACCGAGTAGTGTGTCAGCAGACACCACACACTGTTGTTACACCGTGTAGTGTGTCAGCAGACACCACACACTGTTGTTACACCGTGTAGTGTGTCAGCAGACATCACACACTGTTGTTACACCGTGTAGTGTGTCAGCAGACATCACACACTGTTACACCGTGTAGTGTGTCAGCAGACACAGCACACTGTTGTTACACCTTGTAGTGTGTCAGCAGACACCACACACTGTTGTTACACCGAGTAGTGTGTCAGAAGACATCACACACTGTTACACCGTGTAGTGTGTCAGCAGACACAGCACACTGTTGTTACACCTTGTAGTGTGTCAGCAGACACCACACACTGTTGTTACACCGTGTAGTGTGTCAGCAGACATCACACACTGTTACACCGTGTAGTGTGTCAGCAGACACAGCACACTGTTGTTACACCTTGTAGTGTGTCAGCAGACACCACACACTGTTGTTACACCGTGTAGTGTGTCAGCAGACACCACACACTGTTGTTACACCGTGTAGTGTGTCAGCAGACACCACACACTGTTGTTACACCGTGTAGTGTGTTTGCAGACACCACGCAATGTTGTTACACCTTGTAATGTGTCAGCAGACACCAAATACTCTAGTTACACCGTGTAGTGTGTCAGCAGACGCCACACACTGTTGTTACACCGTGTAGTGTGTCAGCAGACACCACACACTGTTGTTACACCGTGTAGTGTGTCAGCAGACACCACGCAATGTTGTTACACCGTGTAGTGTGTCAGCAGACACCACACACTGTTGTTACACCGTGTAGTGTATCAGCAGACACCACGCAATGTTGTTACACCGTGTAGTGTGTCAGCAGACACCACACACTGTTGTTACACCGTGTAGTGTGTCAGCAGACACCACACACTGTTGTTACACCGTGTAGTGTGTCAGCAGACACCACACACTGTTGTTACACCGTGTAGTGTGTTAGCAGACACCACACACTGTTGTTACACCGTGTAGTGTATCAGCAGACACCACGCAATGTTGTTACACCTTGTAATGTGTCAGCAGACACCACATACTCTAGTTACACCGTGTAGTGTGTCAGCAGACACCACACACTGTTGTTACACCGTGTAGTATGTCAGCAGACACCACACACTGTTGTTACACTGTGTAGTGTGTCAGCAGACACCACACACTGTTGTTACACCGTGTAGTGTGTCAGCAGACACCACACACTGTTGTTACACCATGTAGTGTGTCAGCAGACACCACACACTCTTGTTACACCGTGTAGTGTGTCAGCAGACACCACACACTCTTGTTACACCGTGTAGTGTGTCAGCAGACACCACATACTGTTGTTACACCGTGTAATGTGTCAGCAGACACCACACACTCTTGTTACACCGTGTAGTGTATCAGCAGACACCACATACAGTTGTTACACCGTGTAGTGTGTCAGCAGACACCACATACAGTTGTTACACCGTGTAGTGTATCAGCAGACACCACATACAGTTGTTACACCGTGTAGTGTGTCAGCAGACACCACATACTGTTGTTACACCGTGTAGTGTGTCAGCAGACACCACATACTGTTGTTACACCGTGTAGTATGTCAGCAGACACCACACACTGTTACACCGTTTAGTGTGTCAGCAGACACCACACACTGTTACACCGTGTAGTGTGTCAGCAGACACCACACAGTGTTACACCGTGTAGTGTGTCAGCAGACACCACACAGTGTTACACCGTGTAGTGTGTCAGAAGACACCACACAGTGTTACACCGTGTAGTGTGTCAGCAGACACCACATACTGTTTTTACACCGTGTAGTGTGTCAGCAGACACCACACACTGTTACACCGTGTAGTGTTAGCAGACACCACACACTGTTGCACCGTGTAGTGTGTCAGGAGACACCACACACTGTTACACCGTGTAGTGTGTCAGCAGACACCACACACTGTTACACCGTGTAGTGTGTCAGCAGACACCACACACTGTTACTCCGTGTAGTGTGTCAGCAGACACCACACACTGTTACACCGTGTAGTGTGTCAGCAGACACCACACACTGTTACACCGCGTAGTGTGTCAGCAGACACCACACACTGTTACACCGTGTAGTGTGTCAGCAGACTCCACACACTGTTACTCCGTGTAGTGTGTCAGCAGACACCACACACTGTTACTCCGTGTAGTGTGTCAGCAGACACCACACACTGTTACACCTTGTAGTGTGTCAGCAGACACCACATACTGTTACACCGTGTAGTGTGTCAGCAGACACCACACACTGTTACTTGGTGTAGTGTGTCAGCAGACACCACACACTGTTACACCGTGTAGTGTGTCAGCAGACACCACATACTGTTACACCGTGTAGTGTGTCAGCAGACACCACACACTGTTACTCCGTGTAGTGTGTCAGCAGACACCACACACTGTTACACCGTGTAGTGTATCAGCAGACACCACATACTGTTACACCGTGTAGTGTGTCAGCAGACACCACACACTGTTACACCGTGTAGTGTGTCAGCAGACACCACACACTGTTACACCGTGTAGTGTGTCAGCAGACACCACACACTGTTACTCCGTGTAGTGTGTCAGCAGACACCACACACTGTTACACCGTGTAGTGTGTCAGCAGACACCACATACTGTTACACCGTGTAGTGTGTCAGCAGACACCACACACTGTTAAACCGTGTAGTGTGTCAGCAGACACCACACACTGTTACACCGTGTAGTGTGTCAGCAGACACCACATACTGTTACACCGTGTAGTGTGTCAGCAGACACCACACACTGTTACACCGTGTAGTGTGTCAGCAGACACCACACACTGTTACACCGTGTAGTGTGTCAGCAGACACCACACACTGTTGTTACACCGTGTAGTATGTCATCAGACACCACACACTGTTGTTACACCGTGTAGTGTGTCAGCAGACACCACACACTGTTCTTACACCGTGTAGTGTGTCAGCAGACGCCACACACTGTTGTTACACCGTGTAGTGTGTCAGCAGACACAGCACACTGTTGTTACACCGTGTAGTGTGTCAGCAGACACGACACACTGTTACACCGTGTAGTGTGTCAGCAGACACAGCACACTGTTACACCGTGTAGTGTGTCAGCAGACACCACACACTGTTGTTACACCGTGTAGTGTGTCAGCAGACACCACGCAATGTTGTTACACCTTGTAATGTGTCAGCAGACACCACATACTCTAGTTACACCGTGTAGTGTGTCAGCAGACGCCACACACTGTTGTTACACCGTGTAGTGTGTCAGCAGACACCACACACTGTTGTTACACCGTGTAGTGTGTCAGCAGACACCACACACTGTTGTTACACCGTGTAGTGTGTCAGCAGACACAGCACACTGTTGTTACACCTTGTAGTGTGTCAGCAGACACCAAACACTGTTGTTACACCGTGTAGTGTGTCAGCAGACACCACACACTGTTGTTACACCGAGTAGTGTGTCAGCAGACACCACATACTGTTGTTACACCGAGTAGTGTGTCAGCAGACACCACACACTGTTGTTACACCGAGTAGTGTGTCAGCAGACACCACACACTGTTGTTACACCGAGTAGCGTGTCAGCAGACACCACACACTGTTGTTACACCGAGTAGTGTGTCAGCAGACACTACACACTGTTGTTACATCGTGTAGTGTGTCAGCAGACACCACACACTGTTGTTACATCGTGTAGTATGTCAGCAGACACCACACACTGTTGTTACACTGTGTAGTGTGTCAGCAGACACCACACACTGTTGTTACATCGTGTAGTGTGTCAGCAGACACCACACACTGTTGTTACACTGTGTAGTGTGTCAGCAGACACCACACACTGTTGTTACACCGTGTAGTGTGTCAGCAGACACCACACACTGTTGTTACACCGTGTAGTATGTCAGCAGACACCACACACTGTTGTTACACTGTGTAGTGTGTCAGCAGACACCACACACTGTTGTTACACCGTGTAGTGTGTCAGCAGACACCACATACTGTTGTTACACCGTGTAATGTGTCAGCAGACACCACACACTCTTGTTACACCGTGTAGTGTATCAGCAGACACCACATACAGTTGTTACACCGTGTAGTGTGTCAGCAGACACCACATACAGTTGTAACACCGTGTAGTGTATCAGCAGACACCACATACAGTTGTTACACCGTGTAGTGTGTCAGCAGACACCACACACTGTTGTTACACCGTGTAGTGTGTCAGCAGACACCACATACTGTTGTTACACCGTGTAGTGTGTCAGCAGACACCACACACTGTTACACCGTTTAGTGTGTCAGCAGACACCACACACTGTTACACCGCGTAGTGTGTCAGCAGACACCACACAGTGTTACACAGTGTAGTGTGTCAGCAGACACCACACAGTGTTACACCGTGTAGTGTGTCAGCAGACACCACACAGTGTTACACCGTGTAGTGTGTCAGCAGACACCACATACTGTTTTTACACCGTGTAGTGTGTCAGCAGACACCACACACTGTTACACCGTGTAATGTGTTAGCAGACACCACACACTGTTACACCGTGTAGTGTGTCAGCAGACACCACACACTGTTACACCTTGTAGTGTGTCAGCAGACACCACACACTGTTACACCGTGTAGTGTGTCAGCAGACACCACACACTGTTACTCCGTGTAGTGTCAGCAGACACCACACACTGTTACACCGTGTAGTGTGTCAGCAGACACCACATACTGTTACACCGTGTAGTGTGTCAGCAGACACCACACACTGTTACTCCGTGTAGTGTGTCAGCAGACACCACACACTGTTACACCGTGTAGTGTGTCAGCAGACACCACATACTGTTACACCGTGTAGTGTGTCAGCAGACACCACACACTGTTACACCGTGTAGTGTGTCAGCAGACACCACACACTGTTACACCGTGTAGTGTGTCAGCAGACACCACACACTGTTACTCCGTGTAGTGTGTCAGCAGACACCACACACTGTTACACTGTGTAGTGTGTCAGCAGACACCACATACTGTTACACCGTGTAGTGTGTCAGCAGACACCACACACTGTTACACCGTGTAGTGTGTCAGCAGACACCACACACTGTTACACCGTGTAGTGTGTCAGCAGACACCACATACTGTTACACCGTGTAGTGTGTCAGCAGACACCACACACTGTTACACCGTGTAGTGTGTCAGCAGACACCACACACTGTTACACCGTGTAGTGTGTCAGCAAACACCACATACTGTTACACCGTGTAGTGTGTCAGCAGACACCACACACTGTTACACCGTGTAGTGTGTCAGCAGACACCACACACTGTTACACCGTGCAGTGTGTCAGCAGACACCACATACTGTTGTTACACCGTGTAGTGTGTCAGCAGACACCACACACTGTTACACCGTGTAGGGTGTCAGCAGACACCACATACTGTTACACCGTGTAGTGTGTCAGCAGACACCACACACTGTTACACCGTGTAGTGTGTCAGCAGACACCACATACTGTTACACCGTGTAGTGTGTCAGCAGACACCACACACTGTTACACCGTGTAGTGTGTCAGCAGACACCACATACTGTTGTTACACCGTGTAGTGTGTCAGCAGACACCACACACTGTTGTTACACCGTGTAGTGTGTCAGCAGACACCACATACTGTTGTTACACCGTGTAGTGTGTCAGCAGACACCACACACTGTTACACCGTGTAGTGTGTCAGCAGACACCACATACTGTTACACCGTGTAGTGTGTCAGCAGACACCACACACTGTTACACCGTGTAGTGTGTCAGCAGACACCACATACTGTTACACCATGTAGTGTGTTAGCAGACACCACATACTGTTACACCGTGTAGTGTGTCAGCAGACACCACACACTGTTACACCGTGTAGTGTGTCAGCAGACACCACATACTGTTACACCGTGTAGTGTGTCAGCAGACACCACACACTGTTACACCGTGTAGTGTGTCAGCAGACACCACATACTGTTACACCGTGTAGTGTGTCAGCAGACACCACACACTGTTACACCGTGTAGTGTGTCAGCAGACACCACATACTGTTACACCGTGTAGTGTGTCAGCAGACACCACATACTGTTACACCGTGTAGTGTGTCAGCAGACACCACACACTGTTACACCGTGTAGTGTGTCAGCAGACACCACATACTGTTGTTACACCATGTAGTGTCAGCAGACACCACACACTGTTACACCGTGTAGTGTGTTAGCAGACACCACATACTGTTACACCGTGTAGTGTGTCAGCAGACACCACACACTGTTACACCGTGTAGTGTGTCAGCAGACACCACATACTGTTACACCGTGTAGTGTGTCAGCAGACACCACACACTGTTACTCCGTGTAGTGTGTCAGCAGACACCACACACTGTTACACCGTGTAGTGTGTCAGCAGACACCACATACTGTTACACCGTGTAGTGTGTCAGCAGACACCACACACTGTTACACTGTGTAGTGTGTCAGCAGACACCACATACTGTTACACCGTGTAGTGTGTCAGCAGACACCACACACTGTTACACCGTGTAGTGTGTCAGCAGACACCACATACTGTTACACTGTGTAGTGTGTCAGCAGACACCACACACTGTTACACCGTGTAGTGTGTCAGCAGACACCACACACTGTTACACCGTGTAGTGTGTCAGTAGACACCACATACTGTTACACCGTGTAGTGTGTCAGCAGACACCACATACTGTTACACCGTGTAGTGTGTCAGCAGACACCACATACTGTTACACCGTGTAGTGTGTCAGCAGACACCACACACTGTTACACCGTGTAGTGTGTCAGCAGACACCACATACTGTTACACCGTGTAGTGTGTCAGCAGACACCACACACTGTTACACCGTGTAGTGTGTCAGCAGACACCACATACTGTTACACCGTGTAGTGTGTCAGCAGACACCACACACTGTTACACCGTGTAGTGTGTCAGCAGACACCACATACTGTTACACCGTGTAGTGTGTCAGCAGACACCACACACTGTTACACCGTGTAGTGTGTCAGCAGACACCACATACTGTTACACCGTGTAGTGTGTCAGCAGACACCACACACTGTTACACCGTGTAGTGTGTCAGCAGACACCACATACTGTTACACCGTGTAGTGTGTCAGCAGACACCACACACTGTTACACCGTGTAGTGTGTCAGCAGACACCACACACTGTTACACCGTGTAGTGTGTCAGCAGACACCACATACTGTTACACCGTGTAGTGTGTCAGCAGACACCACACACTGTTACACCGTGTAGTGTGTCAGCAGACACCACATACTGTTACACCGTGTAGTGTGTCAGCAGACACCACATACTGTTACACCGTGTAGTGTGTCAGCAGACACCACATACTGTTACACCGTGTAGTGTGTCAGCAGACACCACATACTGTTACACCGTGTAGTGTGTCAGCAGACATCTCACACTGTAGTACACTAGCATTTATTTATAAGTCTCTCCCCACAAACTCACACCACACACTCCCCCACACCACACACTCCCCCACACCACACACTCCCCCACACAACACACACCCCCACACCACACACTCCACCACACCACACACACCCCCACACCACACACTCCCCCACACCACGCACTCCCCCACACCACACCCTCCCACACACCACACACTCCCCCACACCACACACTCCACCACACCACACACTCCCCCACACCACACACTCCCCCACACCACACACTCACCCACACCACACACTCCCCCACACCACACACTCCCCCACACCACACACTCCCCCACACCACACACTCCCCCACACCACACACTCCCCCCCACCACACCCCCACACCACACACTCTCCCACACTACACACTCCCCCACACCACACACTCCACCACACCACACACTCCCCCACACCACACACTCCCCCACACCACACACTCTCCCACACTACACACTCCCCCACACCACACACTCCACCACACCACACACTCCCCCCCACCACACACTCCCCCACACCACACACTCCCCCACACCACACACTCCCCCACACCACACACTCCCCCACACCACACACTCCCCCACACCACACACTCCCCCACACCACACACTCCCCCACCCCACACCCTCCCCCCCACCACACACTCCCCCACACCACACACTCCCCCACACCACACACTCCCCCACACCTTCAGGTCAACAACATCTTGCAGTCTGAGAGACAGACAGTGAGACAGTAAGAGACAGTGAGAGACAGTCATTCAAAGTCAGTTAGTCAATGAGTCAGGGACAGTCAGACAGTCAGTCAATCAGTCAGGGACAGTCAGACAGTCAGTGAGGGACAGTTAGATAGTCAGTCAGGGACAGTCAGTCAGTCAGGGACAGTCAGTCAGGGACAGTCAATCAGTGAGGGACAGTCAGACAGTCAGTCAGGGACAGACAGTCAGTCAGTCAGGGACAGTCAATCAGTGAGGGACAGTCAGACAGTCAGTCAGGGACAGTCAGACAGTCAGTCAGGGACAGTCAATCAGTGAGGGACAGTCAGTCAGTGAGGGACAGTCAGACAGTCAGTGAGGGACAGTCAGACAGTCAGTCAGGGACAGTCAGACAGTCAGTCAGGGACAGTCAGTCAGTCAGTCAGGGACAGTCAATCAGTGAGGGACAGTCAGACAGTCAGTCAGTCAGTGAGGGACAGTCAGACAGTCAGTGAGGGACAGTCAGACAGTCAGTCAGGGACAGTCAGACAGTCAGTCAGGGACAGACAGTCAGGGACAGACAGTCAACGGGTAACAGTCTCAGCTGAAATATTTCTCCATCACAAAATAAAGATGGAAAGATTGCATGTTGAGGGCGTGTAGATAGGCGTGGGAGGGCGCGTTGAGGGCGTGTAGATAGGCGTGGGAGGGCGCGTTGAGGGCGTGTAGATAGGCGTGGGAGGGCGCGTTGAGGGCGTGTAGATAGGCATGGGAGGGCGCGTTGAGGGCGTGTAGATAGGCGTGGGAGGGCGCGTTGAGGGCGTGTAGATAGGCGTGGGAGGGCGCGTTGAGGGCGTGTAGATAGGCGTGGGAGGGCGCGTTGAGGGCGTGTAGATAGGCGTGGGAGGGCGCGTTGAGGGCGTGTAGATAGGCATGGGAGGGCGCGTTGAGGGCGTGTAGATAGGCGTGGGAGGGCGCGTTGAGGGCGTGTAGATAGGCGTGGGAGGGCGCGTTGAGGGCGTGTAGATAGGCGTGGGAGGGCGCGTTGAGGGCGTGTAGATAGGCATGGGAGGGCGCGTTGAGGGCGTGTAGATAGGCATGGGAGGGCGCGTTGAGGGCGTGTAGATAGGCGTGGGAGGGCGCGTTGAGGGCGTGTAGATAGGCGTGGGAGGGCGCGTTGAGGGCGTGTAGATAGGCGTGGGAGGGCGCGTTAAGGGCGTGTAGATAGGCGTGGGAGGGCGCGTTGAGGGCGTGTAGATAGGCATGGGAGGGCGCGTTGAGAGCGTGTAGATAGGTGTGGGAGGGCGCGTTAAGGGCGTGTAGATAGGTGTGGGAGGGCGCGTTGAGGGCGTGTAGATAGGTGTGGGAGGGCGCGTTAAGGGCGTGTAGATAGGCGTGGGAGGGCGCGTTGAGGGCGTGTAGATAGGCATGGGAGGGCGCGTTGAGGGCGTGTAGATAGGTGTGGGAGGGCGCGTTGAGGGCGTGTAGATAGGTGTGGGAGGGCGCGTTGAGGGCGTGTAGATAGGTGTGGGAGGGCGCGTTGAGGGCGTGTAGATAGGCGTGGGAGGGCGCGTTGAGGGAGTGTAGATAGGCATGGGAGGGCGCGTTGAGGGCGTGTAGATATGTGTGGGAGGGCACGTTGAGGGCGTGTAGATAGGCGTGGGAGGGCGCGTTGAGGGAGTGTAGATAGGTGTGGGAGGGCGCGTTGAGGGCGTGTAGATAGGCGTGGGAGGGCGCGTTGAGGGCGTGTAGATAGGCGTGGGAGGGCGCGATGAGGGCGTGTAGATAGGCGTGGGAGGGCGCGTTGAGGGCGTGTAGATAGGTGTGGGAGGGCGCGTTGAGGGCGTGTAGATAGGTGTGGGAGGGCGCGTTGAGGGCGTGTAGATAGGTGTGGGAGGGCGCGTTGAGGGCGTGTAGATAGGTGTGGGAGGGCGCGTTGAGGGCGTGTAGATAGGCGTGGGAGGGCGCGTTGAGGGCGTGTAGATAGGCATGGGAGGGCGCGTTGAGGGCGTGTAGATAGGTGTGGGAGGGCGCGTTGAGGGCGTGTAGATAGGCGTGGGAGGGCGCGTTGAGGGCGTGAAGATACGCATGGGAGGGCGCGTTGAGAGCGTGTAGATAGGCGTGGGAGGGCGCGTTGAGGGCGTGTAGATAGGCGTGGGAGGGCGCGTTGAGGGCGTGTAGATAGGCATGGGAGGGCGCGTTGAGGGCGTGTAGATAGGTGTGGGAGGGCGCGTTGAGGGCGTGTAGATAGGTGTGGGAGGGCGCGTTGAGGGCGTGTAGATAGGCATGGGAGGGCGCGTTGAGAGCGTGTAGATAGGTGTGGGAGGGCGCGTTGAGGGCGTGTAGATAGGTGTGGGAGGGCGCGTTGAGGGCGTGTAGATAGGTGTGGGAGGGCGCGTTGAGGGCGTGTAGATAGGCGTGGGAGGGCGCGTTGAGGGCGTGTAGATAGGCATGGGAGGGCGCGTTGAGGGCGTGTAGATAGGTGTGGGAGGGCGCGTTGAGGGCGTGTAGATAGGTGTGGGAGGGCGCGTTGAGGGCGTGTAGATAGGCGTGGGAGGGCGCGTTGAGGGCGTGTAGATAGGCATGGGAGGGCGCGTTGAGGGCGTGTAGATAGGTGTGGGAGGGCACGTTGAGGGCGTGTAGATAGGCGTGGGAGGGCGCGTTGAGGGAGTGTAGATAGGTGTGGGAGGGCGCGTTGAGGGCGTGTAGATAGGCGTGGGAGGGCGCGTTGAGGGCGTGTAGATAGGCGTGGGAGGGCGCAATGAGGGCGTGTAGATAGGCGTGGGAGGGCGCGTTGAGGGCGTGTAGATAGGTGTGGGAGGGCGCGTTGAGGGCGTGTAGATAGGTGTGGGAGAGCGTTGAGGGCGTGTAGATAGGTGTGGGAGGGCGCGTTGAGGGCGTGTAGATAGGTGTGGGAGGGCGCGTTGAGGGCGTGTAGATAGGCGTGGGAGGGCGCGTTGAGGGCGTGTAGATAGGCCGGGGAGGGCGCGTTGAGGGCGTGTAGATAGGTGTGGGAGGGCGCGTTGAGGGCGTGTAGATAGGCGTGGGAGGGCGCGTTGAGGGCGTGTAGATACGCATGGGAGGGCGCGTTGAGGGCGTGTAGATAGGCGTGGGAGGGGGCGTTGAGGGCGTGTAGATAGGCGTGGGATAGCGCGTTGAGGGCGTGTAGATAGGCATGGGAGGGCGCGTTGAGGGCGTGTAGATAGGTGTGGGAGGGCGCGTTGAGGGCGTGTAGATAGGCGTGGGAGGGCGCGTTGAGGGCGTGTAGATAGGCATGGGAGGGCGCGTTGAGGGCGTGTAGATAGGCGTGGGAGGGCGCGTTGAGGGCGTGTAGATAGGCGTGGGAGGGCGCGTTGAGGGCGTGTATATAGGCATGGGAGGGCGCGTTGAGGGCGTGTAGATAGGTGTGGGAGGGCGCGTTGAGGGCGTGTAGATAGGCGTGGGAGGGCGCGTTGAGGGCGTGTAGATAGGCATGGGAGGGCGCGTTGAGGGCGTGTAGATAGGCGTGGGAGGGCGCGTTGAGGGCGTGTAGATAGGCGTGGGAGGGCGCGTTGAGGGCGTGTAGATAGGTGTGGGAGGGCGCGTTGAGGGCGTGTAGATAGGCGTGGGAGGGCGCGTCGAGGGCGTGTAGATAGGCGTGGGAGGGCGCGTTGAGGGCGTGTAGATAGGTGTGGGAGGGCGCGTTGAGGGCGTGTAGATAGGTGTGGGATGGCGCGTTGAGGGCGTGTAGATAGGTGTGGGAGGGCGCGTTGAGGGCGTGTAGATAGGTGTGGGAGGGCGCGTTGAGGGCGTGTAGATAGGCGTGGGAGGGCGCGTTGAGGGCGTGTAGATAGGCATGGGAGGGCGCGTTGAGGGCGTGTAGATAGGTGTGGGAGGGCGCGTTGAGGGCGTGTAGATAGGTGTGGGAGGGCGCGTTGAGGGCGTGTAGATAGGCGTGGGAGGGCGCGTTGAGGGCGTGTAGATAGGTGTGGAAGGGCGCGTTGAGGGCGTGTAGATAGGCGTGGGAGGGCGCGTTGAGGGCGTGTAGATAGGTGTGGGAGGGCGCGTTGAGGGCGTGTAGATAGGTGTGTTAGGGCGCGCTGAGGGCGTGTAGATAGGTGTGGGAGGGCGCGTTGAGGGCGTGTAGATAGGCGTGGGAGGGCGCGTTGAGGGCGTGTAGATAGGTGTGGGAGGGCGCGTTGAGGGCGTGTAGATAGGTGTAGGAGGGCGCGTTGAGGGCGTGTAGATAGGCGTGGGAGGGCGCGTTGAGAGCGTGTAGATAGGCGTGGGAGGGCGCGTTGAGGGCGTGTAGATAGGTGTGGGAGGGCGCGTTGAGGGCGTGTAGATAGGTGTGGGAGGGCGCGTTGAGGGCGTGTAGATAGGCGTGGGAGGGCGCGTTGAGGGCATGTAGATAGGTGTGGGAGGGCGCGTTGAGGGCGTGTAGATAGGCGTGGGAGGGCGCGTTGAGGGCGTGTAGATAGGCGTGGGAGGGCGCGTTGAGGGCGTGTAGATAGGCGTGGGAGGGCGCGTTGAGGGCGTGTAGATAGGTGTGGGAGGGCACGTTGAGGGCGTGTAGATAGGCGTGGGAGGGCGCGTTGAGGGCGTGTAGATAAATGTGGGAGGGCGCGTTGAGGGCGTGTAGATAGGCGTGGGAGGGCGCGTTGAGGGCGTGTAGATAGGTGTGGGAGGGCGCGTTGAGGGCGTGTAGATAGGCGTGGGAGGGCGCGTTGAGGGCGTGTAGATGGGTGTGCGAGGGCGCGTTGAGGTCGTGTAGATAGGCGTGGGAGGGCGCGTTGAGGGCGTGTAGATAGGCGTGGGAGGGCGCGTTGAGGGCGTGTAGATAGGTGTGGGAGGGCGCGTTGAGGGCGTGTAGATAGGCGTGGGAGGGCGCGTTGAGGGCGTGTAGATAGGCGTGGGAGGGCGCGTTGAGGGCGTGTAGATAGGCGTGGGAGGCCGCGTTGAGAGCGTATAGGTGGGCGTGGGAGGGCGCTTTGAAAGCGTGTAGATAGGTGTGGGAGGGCGCGTTGAGGGCGTGTAGATAGGCGTGGGAGGGCGCGTTGAGAGCGTGTAGGTGGGCGTGGGAGAGCGCGTTGAAGGCTTGTAGGTGTGGGAGGGCGCGTTGAGGGCGTGTAGATAAGAGTACGAGGGCGCGTTGAGAGCGTAAAGATAGGTGTGGGAGGGCGCGTTGAGAGCGTGTAGGTGGGCATGGGAGGGCGCGTTGAAGGCGTGTAGATAGGTGTGGGAGGACGCGTTGAGAGCGTGAAGATAGGCGTGGAAGGGCGCGTTGAGGGCGAGTAGATAGGGGCGAGGGCGCGTTGAGAGCGTGTAGGTGGGCATGGGAGGGCGCGTTGAAGGCGTGTAGATAGGTGTGGGACAGCGCGTTGAGGGCGTGTAGATAGGCGTGGGAGGGCGCGTTGAGAGCCTGTAGATTAGGTGTGGGAGAGCGCTTTGATGGCGTGTAGGATGGCGTGGGAAGGCGCGTTGAGGGCGTGTAGACAGGTGTGGAAGGGCGCGTTGAGGGCGTGTAGATTAGGTGTGGTAGGGCGCGTTGAGGGCGTGTATATAGGCGTGGGAGGGCGCGTTGAGGGAGTGTAGATACTCGTGGAAGGGCGCGTTGAGGGCGTGTAGGATGGCGTGAGAGGGAGCGTTGAGGGCGTGTAGACTAGGTGTGGGAGGGTGCGTTGAGAGCGTGTAGATAGGCGTGGGAGGACGCGTTGAGAGCGTGTAGACTAGGTGTGGGAGGGCGCGTTGAAGGCGTGTAGATAGGTGTGGGAGGGCGCGTTGAGGGCTTGTAGATAGGCGTGGGAGGGCGCGTTGAGAGCGTGTAGGATGGCGTGGGCGGGCGCGTTGAGAGCGTGTAGGTGGGCGAGAGGGCGCGTAGATAGGCGTGGGAGGGCGCGTTGAGAGCGTGTAGGTGGGCGTGGGAGGGCGCGTTGAGAACATGTAGGTGGGCGTGGGAGGGCGCGTTGAGAGCGCGTAAGTGGGCGTGGGAGGGCGCGTTGAGAGCGTGTAGGTGGGCGTGGGAGGGCGCGTTGAAAGCATGTTGGTGGGCGAGGGAGGGCGCGTTGAGAGCGAGTAGGTGGGCGTGGGAGGGAGCGATGAGAGCGTGTAGGTGGGCGTGGGAGGGAGCGTTGAGAGCGTAGGTGGGCGTGGGAGGGCGCGTTGAGAGCGTGTATGTGTGCGTGGGAGGGCGCGTTGAGAGCGTGCAGGTGGGCGCGGGAGGGCGCGTTGAGAGCGTGCGTGGGCGTGGGAGGGCGCGTTGAGAGCGTGCAGGTGGGCGTGGGAGGGCGCGTAGAGGGCGTGGAGGTGGGCGTGGGAGGACGCGTTGAGAGCGTGTAGGTGGGCGCGTTGAGTGTGCGTAGGAGGGCGCGTAAGTGGATATGGGAGGGCGCGTTGAGGGCGTGCAGGTGGGCGCGTGAGTGCCGATGGGCGGGCGCGTTGAGGGCGTGTAGGTGGGCGTGGGAGGGCGCGTTGAGGGCGTGTAGGAGGGTGCACTGAGGGCGTGTAATAGAGCGCGTGGGTGGGCGTGGGAGGGAGCGTTGAGGGCATGTGAGGGCACGTTGAGGGCGCGTAGGTGGGCGTGGGAGGGCGTGTATGATGGCTCCTTGATGACGTGTAGGGGAGTGGGAGGGCGCGTTGAGGGCGTGTAGGTGGGCGCGTTGAGGGCGTGAGAGAGCCTGTAGATAGGCGAGGGAGGGCGCGTTGATGGCGTGTAGATAGGCGTGGGAGGGCGCGTTGAGGGCGTATAGATAGGCGAGTGAGGGCGCGTTGAGGGCGTGGGAGGGCGCGTTGAGGGCGTGTAGATAGGCGTGGGCGGGCGCGTTGAGGGCGTGTAGATAGGCGAGAGGGCGCGTTGAGGGCGTGTAGATGGGCGTGGGAGGGAGCGTTGAGGGCTTGAAGGTGGGTGTAGGAGGGCGTGTTGAGAGCGTGAAAGTGGGCGTGTTTCGTGGGCGTGGGAGGGCGTTTAGGTGTGTGTGAGCGTGTTGAGGGCGTGTAGGTATGTGTGGGAGGGCTTGTTGAGGGCGTGTAGGTGTGGGAGGGCGTGTAGGTGTGTGTGTGAGCGTGTTGAGGGCGTGTAGGTATGTGTGGGAGGGCTTGTTGAGGGCGTGTAGGTGTGGGAGGGCGTGTAGGTGTGTGTGTGAGCGTGTTGAGGGCGTGTAGGTATGTGTGGGAGGGCTTGTTGAGGGCGTGTAGGTGTGTGTGTGCGCGTGTTGAGGGCGTGTAGGCGTGTTGAGGGAGGGCGTGTTAAGGGTGGGAGAGGTCACAGGAAGGGCAGCAGCAGCAGCAGCAGCAGCAACAACAACCTGGCGACTGTCAGAGCAGCAGTGAGGCGCAGGTCACCTCCATCACTGACACTGCCACTTTAATACTGTGTCTGGCTGCTGTTGTTACTGTTGCAGCCTTTACTGCTGCTGCAGCTGTTACTGCTACTGCTGCAGCCTTTACTGCTGCTGCTGCTGCTGTTACTGCTGCAGTCTTTACTGTTGCTGCAACCACTACTGCTCTTACTGTTGCTGCAGCTGTTACTGCTACTGCTGCAGCCTTTACTGTTTCTGAAGCTGTTACTCTTACTGCTGCAGCCTTTACTGTTGCTGCAGCTGTTACTGCTACCACTACTGCTCTTACTGTTGCTGCAGCTGTTACTGTTGCAGCCTTTACTGTTGCTGCAGCTGTTACTGCTGATACCACTACTGATCTTACTGTTGCTGCTGCTGTTACTGCTGCAGCCTTTACTGTTGCTGTAGCTGTTACTGCTGCAGCCTTTACTGTTGCTGCAGCTGTTACTGCTGCAGCCTTTACTGTTACTACAGCTGTTACTGCTGCAGCCTTTACTGTTGCTGCAGCTGTTATTGCTGCAGCCTTCACTGTTACTACAGCTGTTACTGCTGCAGCCTTTACTGTTGCTGTAGCTGTTACTGCTGCAGCCTTTACTGTTGCTGTAGCTGTTACTGCTACAGCCTTTACTGTTGCTGCAGCTGTTACTGCTGCAGCCTTTACTGTTGCTGCAGCTGTTACTGCTGCAGCCTTTACTGTTGCTGTAGCTGTTACTGCTACTGCTGCAGCCTTTACTGTTGCTGCTGCTGTTACTGCTGCAGCCTTTACTGTTGCTGTAGCTGTTACTGCTACTGCTGCAGCCTTTACTGTTGCTGCAGCTGTTACTGCTGATGCCACTACTGCTCTTACTGTTGCTGCAGCAGTTACTGTTACTGCTGCAGCCTTTACTGTTGCTGTAGCTGTTACTGCTACTGCTGCAGCCTTTACTGTTGCTGTATCTGTTACTGTTACTGCTGCAACCTTTATTGTTGCTGTTACTGCTACTACCACTACTGCTCTTACTGTTGATGCAGCTGTTACTGCTGTTGTTGCTATTGTTCCTGCTATTGTTACTGTTGTTGTTCTTGCTGGTGCTGTTGTTGCTGTTGTTGCTTGTTGCAACCCCTGAATGGTTGCAATGATTATTATGTATATATATAATTATTACTTTTTCATTTAATTTTATATTGCTTATATTTGCGATAATAGCTAAATCGTAAATGTATTGCTTTATATTGTTATTTGACTTAGTTTCCTTTGTTAGGTAGGATGTAACATATTATGTGCTCAGTTCAAGTCTTGATTGTCTAACTACTGTAATTATCGCTCTTTGCTCGTTATTCTGCCGGCTTCTGAGCTGCAGTTGTCCACGGAGCTATCACGTGATCGAGGGGGGGGGGTGTACTCACCTCGCCTGAAGTATTGAGTCTGCTCTAGACTCTCTTGGTGGTTGGACAGATTGTCTGTCTCATTATTCTTGTTAGTTCTGTGGAACTCTGTTCACAGAACATTGTATAGACTTAGTGATTTTCGACGTTGTACTGAGGTTGTGTCTCTCTTAGACACTCTGAGTAACTCAGTTCCTGAGCTGTAACTTCTCACTTAACTTGTACTGGTATCTGTGTATTATCACAGTCGGGAATTTTCCTATGCTGAACTTAGATTCAGTAGTATGGGAGTTTTGTGACTTTTGTGGAGGATCTGCTGATGGTCCCTACTCAGTGTCGTTATATTATCTCCTTGATCCTGATTGTGTCGCAGTTGCTTGTTATATTGCTATTGGGCTTAGCATTCTTTTGTTGTTCAAGCAGACTGTTCTGGTTGCCAGTCGGTCAAGAAGTTAGTTTATTTGAGGACTTTGTCAGTCACTTGTTTAAGTCTAGTCGAGTCGTGAGAGATAGCGAACTACTTAGAGCACTTACACACATACACACAAACTTGTACATATTTGTAATATCTTATTAAATGTTAAATGTACCAGACGGTACTTAAGAATGATAATGTGATATGTGCTTTCAACACAATAATACTGTAAACGAGAGAAGTGGCATTATTTTGATTATTGTGATTAATTTAATTTAATTTGATAATATACCTCTAGACTTAATAAATTTATTAAATTTTAATTTCTCTAGTTAGTAGCCTACCAGTTGTAATCCTGAAGCACTATTGAATAATACTGAATTCTAATGGATAATTGGACAAGGATACTGACTACTTGTTACGAAAACCCAGTAACAGGCTGGATGCTAGAAGGGCAGTCCTTTCTAGTACTCACTGGAGATCTCTAAGCTTTTAGAATCGCGTTTTTTGTAACAAATGGGGACCTGTCCGGGGGGCTCTTGATCCAAGGTGTTGGAGAAATTGTCAAGTTTGACATACTAGTAACTCGATGATCAAACACTTTGAGTACTTTCCTAATCTGAAGACTTTGAGTTTAGTCTTGTACAACATACCAGGTGGATGTATGTACCTGACTGAGTCTCTTGATCCAAGGAGATGGAAATACTGTTTGAGTTCTAGCTCTAAGACAACCAACACTAAAATTCCTATTAGGATTATAGTTTCCCATAATCACTCTCTCGTAGTACAATTATTTTCGTGATGTATGCCAAAGTGAAACAGTTAATTGATACTCTGACTTTGTCTGAGTTAAGTACATTAAAACTTCAGACGTGTTGGCGAGTAGCCAAATATCTCGGTGTGACGTATAACAGGAATTACACCGCAGAAACTGTCAGACCATTAATTAAAGATATATTGTTTCCTGCTCATACAGAGATGTCTGATTATGATTCAGATTCAGATAGCCTAGTGTCACAATTAGGAAGTATGACTCTATTTGATGAAGTAGAAGAAAGAGCAACTAAGGCAGAAGTGAGTCTAGTGTCTGAGCCTAGTGTAGCTCAGTTCTCGCTCACGCCTTCCCTCCTAACTGTTAGCTTGACGCAGCCTCATACTAGTACAGTGTATGCTACACCTGTATCTACTTATCCTAGACCAGATCTAGACTCTCTAGAGACGGCTGGATGAAGTTTCCGACCTAAGGACAGTCCAGAAAGACATGTTAATTTCCCTACTCCTCCATTACCCACTGGTCCTATCTCTCAGGAACAGTTTGAGAGGTTTGAACGCCTCATTATGTTGCAGACTGCACAAATAGAGGCACAGAGGAAATTGAACGAAGAAGATTTCCAGAGAGAAAATGTTCGTCTGGGAAGACAACAGACTGATAGATCATAGGACACATTTAATGTGCAGAAAGCTGCATCGATGGTTCCTAAGTTTTTTGAGAGTGACTTAGACAATTATTTTGATGTGTTTGAGAACCAGGCATGTGCTATGAACTGGCCACGTAGCACTGGGCAACCTTGTTGCATACAGCTTTGACAGGAAGAGCTCAAACTTGTACTGCTGCTTTACCATTTGCCAAGTACATTAGTTATGACGCTGTCAAACAAACTATTCTAGAGACATATAACTTGTTACCTGTAAGTTATCAAAGAGCATTTCGTACGTTACAACGACGACAAGATCAAACTTGTGTAGGGTTTGCTCGTGAGAAAAAAGTTGCATTTGAGAGATGGTGTAGGTCTGCCAAGTGTAACAACTACGACAGTCTTGTTCAGTTGTTACTACATGAAGAGATTAACAACTGTATGTCTGCTGACATACAAGAATATCTGATCGATCATACTACCTCGGATATTCTGGAAACTGCAGCATTAGCAGACAATTACGAGATTTCTCACAACCTTGTACATACTAAAAAACAGAAAAACAAGGTAACTAAAAATTGTCCTAGAAGTTGGCAACCTAAATCAGCTGCTCATTGCCGGCCTGATGTACCTGCTATTGTAACTTCTCGTACCTTTACCAGGAAAACACATAATCCTGAATCTGTCTCTGTGGCTAGACAGAAATCTGATATCGAGAAGAAGAAAGTTAAATGTACATACTGTAACAGAAAAGGACATGCTAGAGAGTATTGCTATAAGTTAGAAAGAGATACGAGAAACAGTTGTGTGGCTGGCGCCCCCACACAATTCGTATCCTCTTCCGAGCAACAAAGGCACCAAAATCCTAGTAATACCTCTGATCCTTCTGTTTTAGATAATATTACTCAGAACAGATGACTAGCGTCAGAAAGTGTATCTGACGAAAAGATTCGTTCAGCGATGAGTCCTTACTTTTCGAGCGGTAAAGTAGGATTTGACGAATCACATCTAACTGAGACAGTTACTTTCAGAGACACTGGCAGTTATCTCATGTTATTGAGAGAAGATGTACTGCCCATAACTGATGATACCTATACCAAGATAGATGTATTGTTAGAAGCCTATGGTGGGGCTGTTATAAAAGTACCTCTTCACAAAGTTTATATTCAAACAAGCTATTATACTGGTTATATTTCAGTGGGTATATCCAGTGGTGTATTTCCCATCAGGTCAGTGGACTTGTTGATAGGGAACGATATCCTTCATGCTGGTATATGTAAAGAACCACTTGTGATTGATAATAACACTGATGATAATTATGCCATTGAAGCTTGTAGAGAGAAACCTATTTTATTTCCTCTCAGGGCAATTACTAGAGCTATGCCAAAGATTCAACAACCATCCTTGTCTCCTGTTAAGTTAGTGGATGATAATGATTTGGGGTTGAATATGTTGTTTAGTGATGCTCTGCCCCCAGGATCATTAACACTGACTCCCCCCGGTCAGCAACCTAGTCAAGACGCAACTGACATTAAATTTCTAACTCATGATGATTTAATCAAGGATCAGTTTGTTGATCAGTCACTGGAAAGACTGAGAGACATAGCAGTTACTGAGAGTGAAGCAAAGGATCTCGATAATTGTTACTATTATAGTAACGGTGTACTGATGGAGAAAAATACATGCAAGTTGTCATCTGATAGTGTTTCCACCACAGTCAAGCATCTTGTAGTGTTACCAGATACATTTCGTGAACAAGCCATTGATTTTGCTCACAATAGTCCCATAGGAGGACATTTGGGTGTCAAGAAGACACTCGGTAAACTGGCAAAACATTTTACTTGGCCAAAGATGAAGGAAACAGTAGCTGATCATGTGCGACGTTGCCACATGTGTCAAGTGACATGCAAGCCAGCATACACACCTCCACCTACACCTCTCACTATGAGCTCTAGTAGCAAAGTTCAGTTCACCTGGACTAGTGATTGTTCAGATTTGTTCAAAAGGTTGAAGCATCTGCTTTCCTCTGTTCTTGTGAAGAGTCCTAATTTCAATCTTCCTTTTTTACATATAGATGCGAGTGGTTATGCAGTGGGCGCTGTGCTGCTCCAACAGTCAACATCCACTGATATTCTCCATCCTATATGTTACTATTCATCTAAGCTTAAACGACACAAGAAATATTATGCCACTATTGAGAAAGAGGCTCTAGCTCTTGTGGTGTCCTTGGAACATTTTGACGTGTATTTGGGCACTTCCCCATTTAAAATTAACGTTTTTTCTGACCACAATCCACTCACTTATATAAATACTATGAAGAGTAAAAATGCTAGGATCATGAGGTGGGCTCTCAGAATCCAACCTTATTCTATTAGTATAAAACACATAAGTGGTCATTGTAATGTAATTGCTGATGCTCTGTCACGTCCTTAATAATTATCATTTACATTAAATTAACGTAATTTTATGCCCAAATACCTTTTGTTACTTGCTATGTCAAATTCATTAAAGTAACTTAATCCCTCCAGCCCATTTTAACTATATATACTCATGTCTAATTATTATATTTATATATTCACAGTATTGATGTGTGTGAGGAGGAGACATAAGCTGAGTGTTGAGTGGGCAGTGTGGTGTGGGCGATGTACTGCGTGTGACACAACACTGTCCTGCCGCAGACCCCCCCCCCCTTCACTACACACCTTAAGCTGTTTCATACTCAGATGTTCATACTGCCTCGCATTCCACAACCACTACTTAAGAGTGGAATGCAGTCTCCTCTACTATGATCGAGCCTCAAAGTGCCCTGCTCATCTGCGCTATCCTGTCTCTACACTGATGTACATAACCACGAGTATGCAGAGATACGATACTGTGTACTGCCCTAGAACTAGGGGCATATCCTAGTGACGGACGCTGTGAAATTGTAGAGGTGCTTGGCGCAAGAGAGACTCGGATTAATGTTTATATTAAATTATATTGTTAGTAATGTAACCTGAGTAATCAGTAATGTGAAAGACATTAATGCAACTCCTAGTGCGACCGTCTGTCGTGTTGGGGGGGGTGTTGCAACCCCTGAATGGTTGCAATGATTATTATGTATATATATAATTATTACTTTTTCATTTAATTTTATATTGCTTATATTTGCGATAATAGCTAAATCGTAAATGTATTGCTTTATATTGTTATTTAATGTAGTTTCCTTTGTTAGGTAGGATGTAACATATTATGTGCTCAGTTCAAGTCTTGATTGTCTAACTACTGTAATTATCGCTCTTTGCTCGTTATTCTGCCGGCTTCTGAGCTGCAGTTGTCCACGGAGCTATCACGTGATCGAGGGGGGGGTGTCCTCACCTCGCCTGAAGTATTGAGTCTGCTATAGACTCTCTTGGTGGTTGGACAGATTGTCTGTCTCATTATTCTTGTTAGTTCTGTAGAACTCTGTTCACAGAACATTGTATAGACTTAGTGATTTTCGACGTTGTACTGAGGTTGTGTGTCACATAGACACTCGAAACATCTCAGGTCCTGAGCTGTAACTTCTCACTTAACTTGTACTGGTATCTGTGTATTATCACAGTCGGTGATTTTCTTATGCTGAACTTAGATTCAGTTGTATGGGAGTTGTGACTTTTGTGGAGGATCTGCTGATGGTCCCTACTTAGTGTCGTTATATTATCTCCTTGTTCCTGATTCTGTGTCGCAGTTGCTTGTTGTATTGCTATTGGGCTTAGCATTCTTTTTATTGTTCAAGCAGACTGTTCTGGTTGCCAGTCGGTCAAGAAGTTAGTTTATGTGAGGACTTTGTCAGTCACTTGTTTAAGTCTAGTCGAGTCGTGAGACAGAGAACTACTTAGAGCACTTACACACATACACAAACTTACTTGTACATATTTGTAATATCTTATTAAATGTTAATGTACCAGACGGTACTTAAGAATTATAAATGTGATATGTGCTTTCAACACAATAATACTGTACTCGAGAGATGTGATATTATTTTGATTACTGTGATTAATTTAATTTAATTTAATTTGATAATATACTCTAGATTTAATAAATTTATTAAATTTTAATTTCTCTAGTTAGTAGCCTAAGAGTTGTAATCCTGAAGCACTATTGAATAATACTGAATTCTAATGGATAATTGGACAAGGATACTGACTACTTGTTACAAAAACCCAGTAACAGGCTGGATGTTAGAAGGGCAGTCCTTTCTAGAATTCACTGGAGATCTCTAATCTTTTAGAATCGCATTTTTTGTAACAAATGGGGGCCTGTCCGGGAGGCTCTTGATCCAAGGTGTTGGAGAAATTGTCAAGTTTGACATTCTAGTAACTCTATGATCAAACACTTTGAGTACTTTCCTAATCTGAAGACTTTGAGTTTAGTCTTGTACAACATACCAGGTGGATGTATGTACCTGACTGAGTCTCTTGATCCAAGGAGATGGAAATACTGTTTGAGTTCTAGCTCTAAGACAACCAACACTAAAATTCCTATTAGGATTATAGTTTCCCATAATCACTCTCTCGTAGTACAATTATTTTCGTGATGTATGCCAAAGTGAAACAGTTAATTGATACTCTGACTTTGTCTGAGTTAAGTACATTAAAACTTCAGACGTGTTGGCGAGTAGCCAAATATCTCGGTGTGACGTATAACAGTAATTACACCGCAGAAACTGTCAGAGCATTAATTAAAGATATATTGTTTCCTGCTCATACAGAGATGTCTGATTATGATTCAGATTCAGAAAGTCTAGTGTCACAATTAGGAAGTAAGACTCTATTTGATGAAGTAGAAGAAAGAGCAACTAAGGCAGAAGTGAGTCTAGTGTCTGAGCCTAGTGTAGCTCAGTTCTCGCTCACGCCTTCCCTCCTAACTGTTAGCATGACACAGCCTAATACTAGTACAGTGTATGCTACACCTGTATCTACTTATCCTAGACCAGATCTAGACTCTCTAGAGACGGCTGGACGAAGTGTCCGACCTAAGGACCGTCCAGACCACGCTAATTTCTCTACTCCTCCATTACCCACTGGTCCTATCTCTCAGGAACAGTTTGAGAGGTTTGAACGCCTCATTATGTTGCAGACTGCACAAATAGAGGCGCAGAGGAAATTGAACGAAGAAGATTTCCAAAGAGAAAATGCTCGTCTGGGAAGACAACAGACTGATAGATCACAGGACACATTTAATGTGCAGAAAGCTGCATCCATGGTTCCTAAGTTTTTTGAAAGTGACTTAGACACCTATTTTGATGTGTTTGAGAACCAGGCACATGCTATGAACTGGCCACGTAGCACTGGGCAACCTTGTTGCATACAGCGTTGACAGGAAGAGCTCAAACTTGTACTGCTGCTTTACCATTTGCCAAGTACATTAGTTATGACGCTGTTAAACAAACTATTCTACAGACGTATAACTTGTTACCTGTAAGTTATCAAAGAGCATTTCGTACGTTACAACGACGACAAGATCAGACTTGTGTAGAATTTGCTCGTGAGAAAAAAGTTGCTTTTGAGAGATGGTCTAGAGCTGCCAAGTGTAACAACTACAACAGCCTTGTTCAGTTGTTACTACACAAAGAGTTTAACAACTGTATGCCTGCTGACATACAAGAATATCTGATCGATCATACTACCTCGGATATTCTGGAAACTGCAGCATTAGCAGACAATTACGAGATTTCTCACAAACTTGTACATACTAAAACACAAAGAAACAAGGTAACTAAAGATTGTCCTAGAAGTTGGCAACCTAAATCAGCTGCTCATTGCCGGCCTGATGTACCTGATACTGTAACTTCTCGTACCTTTACCAGGAAAACTCACAATCCTGAATCTGTCTCTGTGGCTAGACAGAAATCTGATATCGAGAAGAAGAAAGTTAAATGTACCTATTGTAACAGAAAAGGACATGCTAGAGAGTATTGCTATAAGTTAGAAAGAGATACGAGAGACAGTCGTGCGGCTGGCGCCCCCACACAAGTCGTATCCTCTTCCGAGCAACAAAGGCACCAAAATCCTAGTAATACCTCTGATCCTACTGTTTTAGATAATGTTACTCAGAGCAGATGACTAGCATCAGAAAGTGTATCTGACGAAAAGATTCATTCAGCGATGAGTCCTTACTTTTCAAGAGGTAGAATAGGATTTGACGAATCACATCTGAGATAATTACTTTCAGAGACACTGGCAGTTATCTCATGTTATTAAGAGAAGATGTACTGACCATAACTGATGATACCTATACCAAGATAGATGTATTGTTAGAAGCCTATGGAGGGGCTGTTATAAAAGTGCCTCTTCATAAAGAATACATTGAAACAAGCTATTATACTGGTTATATTTCAGTGGGTATATCCAGTGGTGTATTTCCCATCAGGTCAGTGGACTTGATGATAGGGAACGATATCCTTCATGCTGTTATATGTAGGGAACCACTTGTGATTGATAATAACACTGATGATATTTATGCCATTGAAGCTTGTAAAGAGAAACCTATTTTATTTCCTCTCAGCGCAATTACTAGAGCTATGTCAAAGATTCAACAACCATCCTTGTCTCCTGTTGAGTTAGTGGATGACAATGATTTGGGGTTGAATATGTTGTTTAGTGACGCTCTGCGCCCAGGATCATTAACACTGACTCCCCCCGGTCATCAACCTAGTCAGGACACAACTGACGTTAAATTTCTAACTCATGATGATTTAATCAAGGATCAGTTTGTTGATCAGTCACTGGAAAGACTGAGAGATATAGCAGTTACTGAGAGTGAAGCAAAGGATCTCGATAATTGTTACTATTATAGTAACGGTGTACTGATGGAGAAAAATACATGTAAGTTATCAGCTGATAGTGTTTCCACCACAGTCAAGCATCTTGTAGTGTTACCAGATACATTTCGTGAACAAGCCATTGATTTTGCTCACAATAGTCCCATAGGAGGACATTTGGGTGTCAAGAAGACACTCGGTAAACTGGCAAAACATTTTACTTGGCCAAAGATGAAGGAAACAGTTGCTGATCATGTGCGACGTTGCCACGTGTGTCAAGTGACAGGCAAGCCAGTGCACTCACCTCCACCTGCGCCTCTCATTCCTATCACCGTGCATGGTGAATCATTCTCACGTCTTATTATTGATTGTGTTGGTCTTTTGCCTAGAACCAAACTAGGAAACCAATACTTATTTACTATTATGGATGCTGCAACACGCTATCCCGAAGCTATTCCTATGAGAAAAATTAATGTTCGTGCTATTGTGAAAGCGCTGATGAAATTTTTCTCCCAGGTTGGACTGCCATGAGAGATACAATCAGATCAGGGATGTAATTTCACTTCTAAGATCTTTTGAGAAGCATTATCCCACCTAGGAATAAAGTCTGTACTTTCAACCAGTTATCATCCACAGTCACAAGGTGCTCTAGAGAGATTTCATCAGACACTGAAGTCCATGATGAGAGCTTATTGTGAACATTTTTCTAGAGACTGGGATGAGGGTATACCTTTTCTTCTGTTCGCTATGAGAGAAAGTGAGCAAGAAAGTCTCGGATTTAGTCCATTTGAATTAATATTTGGACACCAAGTGTGTGGTCCTCTCGCAGTGTTGAAAGACGTGTGGACAGGAAAATCAAATCCATCATTGAGTACTTCACCTACATTAATGCAGCAACATTTGACAGCCGCTAGAGAGCTAGCTTCGAAAAACCTAGTTTCAGCCCAAGCTAGAATGAAGCAAAATTATGACAAGCGTGCTGTCTCTCGCTCTTTTAAAGCAGGAGATAAGGTGATGGCTCGGAAATTAGTACCAGGTCATGCTCTACAAGCCAGGTATGATGGTCCCCTGGAAGTAGTGAAAAAGCTCAGCGACGTAAATTATTTGGTACGTATGCCTGGGAAAAAGAAGTCTAATCATGTGTACCATGTTAACCAGCTTAAGAAATACTACGCTAGTCCTCTACCTACTACTTCTATTCTTCCTAGGACAGAGGAAGAAAACGTCAGTCTACCTGACATCTCTAGAGGTATAGAGGTTCGTTTAGAAAATTCAGTGACTCTACAATCACTAGACGATTTTCTTAGTAATCTTGGAATTGATAAAGCTGGTGATATTAAAAATATGATTTTGCATTTCCCTGAATTGTTCCGTGATGTTCCTAAACGTTGTACTCTGGGTGTACATGACGTTGATGTACAGGGAGCATTACCCATTAAGCAATCACCATACAGAATGAGTCCAACGAAGCATAAAGCATTGAGAGAAGAGGTTGATTTTCTGTTATCTCACGGACTTATTGAGCGCAGTAAAAGTCCACGGGCATCTCCCTGTATTTTAGTGCCTAAACTTGACGGTAGTTTCAGGATGTGCACTGATTACAGGAAAGTGAACTCTGTCACCTTGCCTGATGGTTATCCTCTACCTCGCATTGACGACCTTATTGACCGTGTGTCAGGAGCCCAGTTTGTCAGCCGTTTAGATCTCTTACGAGGCTATTATCAAGTCCCGCTTACTGAACGTGCCCAAGAAATATCTGCTTTTACTGTTCAAGATGGACTGTTTAACTACCTCGTCACCCCGTTCGGCCTATGTAAAGCGGCTTCTTCATTCCAGCGTATAATGAACGAGTTGACCCACAACTTAGGAGTAGAAGCCTACCTTGACGACTTAGTGGTGTACAGTGACGAGTGGGAACAGCACTTGACGCATCTCAGAGCATTGTTTGAGAGACTGGTGCACTACAACTTCACTGTTAACTTAGCTAAATGTAGTTTTGGTCAAGCCAAGATTACCTATCTAGGCTTTTGTATCGGCCAAGGTGAGGTTGCTCCTATTGAGGCTAAGGTTCGTGCAATTTCTGAATTTCCAGTGCCACAGGATAGGAAGGGAGTACAGAGATTCCTGGGTATGGCAGGATATTATCGCAGGTTCTGTCCAAACTTTTCTCAGATTGCAGCTCCTCTTACTGAGCTTACTAGTAGCAAAGTTCAGTTCAACTGGACTAGAGATTGTTCAGACTCGTTCAAAAGGTTGAAGCGCTTGCTATCCTCTGCTCCTGTGTTGAAAAGTCCTAATTTCAATCTTCCCTTCTTTTTACATATAGATGCGAGTGGCTATGCAGTGGGTGCTGTGCTGCTCCAACAGTCAACATCCACTGACATTCTCCATCCTATATGTTACTATTCATCTAAACTTAAACGATACCAGAAAAATTATGCCACTATTGAGAAAGAGGCTCTAGCTCTTGTGGTGTCCTTTGAACATTTTGACGAGTATTTGGGCACTTCCCCATTTAAAATTTACGTAATTTAATGCCCAAATACCTTTTGTTACTTGCTATGTCAAATTCAGTAAAGTAACTTAATCCCTCCAGCCCATATTAACTATGTATACTCATGTCATGTCTAATTATTATATTTATATATTCACAGTATTGTTGTGTGAGGAGGAGACAAGCTGAGTGTTGAGTGGGTAGTGTGGTGTGGGTGATGTACTGCGTGATGCAACACTGTCCTGCCGCAGACCCCCCCCCCCTCACTACACACCTTAAGCTGTTTCATACTCAGATGTCCATACTGCCTCGCATTCCACAACCACTACTTAAGAGTGGAATGCAGTCTCCTCTACTATGATCGAGCCTCAAAGTGCCCTCCTTGTCTGTGCTATCCTGTCTCTACACTGATGTACATAACCACGAGTATGCAGAGATACGATACTGTGTACTGTCCTAGTACTAGGGGCATATCCTAGTGATAGACGCTATGAAATTGTAGAGGTGCTTGGCACAAGAGAGACTGATTAATATTTATATTAAACTGTATTGATATGAGTAATCAGTAATAATGTGAAAGACATTAATGCAACTCCTAGTGCGACCGTCTGTCGTGTTGGGGGGGGGGTGTTGCAACCCCTGAATGGTTGCAATGATTATTATGTATATATATAATTACTTTTTCATTTAATTTTATATTGCTTATATTTGCGATAATAGCTAAATCGTAAATGTATTGCTTTATATTGTTATTTGACGTAGTTTCCTTTGTTAGGTAGGATGTAACATATGTGCTCAGTTCAAGTCTTGATTGTCTAGCTACTGTAATTATCGCTTGTTGCTTGTTATACTGCCGGCTTCATGCTGGGCGACTGCTGTCCACGGAGCTATCACGTGATCGAGGGGGGGTGTCCTCACCTCGCTTGAAGTATTCAGTCTGGTCTAGACTCTCTTGGTGGTTGGACAGATTGTCTGTCTCATTATTCTTGTTAGTTCTGTAGAACTCTGTTCACAGAACATTGCATAGACTTAGTGATTTTTGACGTTGTACTGAGGTTGTGTGTCACATAGACACTCGAAACATCTCAGGTCCTGAGCTGTAACTTCTCACTTAACTTGTACTGGTATCTGTGTATTATCACAGTCGGTGATTTTCTTATGCTGAACTTAGATTCAGTTGTATGGGAGTTGTGTGACTTTTGTGGAGGATCTGCTGATGGTCCCTACTTAGTGTCGTTATATTATCTTCTTGTTCCTGATTCTGTGTCGCAGTTGCTTGTTGTATTGCTATTGGGCTTAGCATTCTTTTTATTGTTCAAGCAGACTGTTCTGGTTGCCAGTCGGTCAAGAAGTTAGTTTATGTGAGGACTTTGCCAGTCACTTGTTTAAGTCTAGTCGAGTCGTGAGACAGAGAACTACTTAGAGCACTTACACACATACACAAACTTGTACATATTTGTAATATCTTATTAAATGTTAATGTACCAGACGGTACTTAAGAATTATAAATGTGATATGTGCTTTCAGCACAATAATATTGTACTCGAGAGATGTAATATTATTTTGATTACTGTGATTAATTTAATTTAATTTAATTTGATAATATACTCTAGATCTAATAAATTTATTAAATTTTAATTTCTCTAGTTAGTAGCCTAACAGTTGTAATCCTGAAGCACTATTGAATAATACTGAATTCTAATGGATAATTGGACAAGGATACTGACTACTTGTTACGAAAACCCAGTAACAGGCTGAATGTTAGAAGGGCAGTCCTTTCTAGTATTCACTGGAGATCTCTAAGCTTTTAGAATCGCATTTTTTGTAACATTGCTGCTGCTGTTGTTTTTGCTGCTGCTGTTGTTGCTGTTGTTCCTCCTGCTGCTGCTGTTGTTGCTGCTACTGCTGCTGCTGTTGCTGCTGCTGTTGATGTTGCTGTTGCTGTTTTTGCTCCTGCTATTGCTGTTGTTGGTGCTGCTGTTACTACTGTCGTTGCTGCTGGTGCTGCTGTTCTTGTCTCCCACCAAGTTGGAGCGCTAGTTGCTAGTTCAGGTACTAGCCTGTCTCCCACCAAGTTGGAGCGCTAGTTGCTAGTTCAGGTACTAGCCTGTCTCCCACCAAGTTGGAGCGCCAGTTGCTAGTTCAGGTACTAGCCTGTCTCCCACCAAGTTGGAGTGCTAGTTGCTAGTTCAGGTACTAGCCTGTCTCCCACCAAGATGGAGCGCTAGTTGCTAGTTCAGGTACTAGCACGTCTCCCACCAAGTTGGAGCGCTAGTTACTACTTCAGGTACTAGCCTGTCTCCCACCAACTTGGAGCGCTAGTTACTACTTCAGGTACTAGCCTGTCTCCCACCAAGTAGGAGCGCTAGTTGCTAGTTCAGGTACTAGCCAGTCTCCCACCAAGATGGAGCGCAAGTTGCTAGTTCAGGCACTAGCCTGTCTCCCACCAAGTTGGAGTGCTAGTTACTAGTTCAGGTACTAGCCTGTCTCCCACCAAGTTGGAGCGCTAGTTACTACAGGTACTAGCCTGTCTCCCACCAAGTTGGAGCGCTAGTTACTACTTCAGGTACTAGCCTGTCTCCCACCAAGTTGGAATGCTAGTTGCTAGTTCAGGTACTAGCCTGTCTCCCACCAAGTTGGAGCGCTAGTTACTACTTCAGGTACTAGCCTGTCTCCCACCAACTTGGATCGATAGTTACTACTTCAGGTACTAGCCTGTCTCCCACCAAGTTGGAGCGCTAGTTGCTAGTTCAGGTACCAACCTGTCTCCCACCAACCAAACGTCAGTTTACTGCTCACTGGTATAGTCAGTAGGTTCACAGCACTCGCTCAGAGTAGGTTCGCAGCACTCGCTCAGAGTAGGTTCACAGCACTCGCTCAGAGTAGGTTCGCAGCACTCGCTCAGAGTAGGTTCGCAGCACTCGCTCAGAGTAGGTTCGCAGCACTCGCTCAGAGTAGGTTCGCAACACTCGCTCAGAGTAGGTTCACAGCACTCGCTCACAGTAGGTTCACAACACTCGCTCAGAGTAGGTTCACAACACTCGCTCAGAGTAGGTTCACAACACTCCCTCAAAGGTTCACAGCACTCGCTCAGAGTAGGTTCACAGCACTCGCTCAGAGTAGGTTCGCAGCAATCGCTCAGAGTAGGTTCACAGCACTCGCTCAGAGTAGGTTCACAGCACTCGCTCAGAGTAGGTTCACAGCACTCGCTCAGAGTAGGTTCACAACACTCGCTCAGACTAGGTTCACAGCACTCGCTCAGAGTAGGTTCACAGCACTCGCTCAGAGTAGGTTCACAGCACCCGCTCAGAGTAGGTTCACAGCACTCGCTCAGAGTAGGTTCACAGCACTCGCTCAGAGTAGGTTCACAGCACTCGCTCAGAGTTGGTTCACAGCACTCGCTCAGAGTAGGTTCACAACACTCGCTCAGAGTAGGTTCACAGCACTCGCTCAGAGTAGGTTCACAGCACTCGCTCAGTAGGTTCACAGCACTCCCTCAGAGTAGGTTCACAGCACTCGCTCAGAGTAGGTTCACAACACTCGCTCAGAGAAGGTTCACAGCACTCGCTCAGAGTAGGTTCGCAGCACTCGCTCAGAGTAGGTTCACAACACTCGCTCAGAGTAGGTTCACAGCAATCGTTCAGAGAAGGTTCACCACACTCGCTCAGAGTAGGTTCACAGCACTCGCTCAGAGTAGGTTCACAGCACTCGCTCAGAGTAGGTTCACAACACTCGCTCAGAGTAGGTTCGCAGCACTCGCTCAGAGTAGGTTCACAACACTCGCTCAGAGTAGGTTCGCAGCACTCGCTCAGAGTAGGTTCACAACACTCGCTCAGAGTAGGTTCACAGCACTCGCTCCGAGTAGGTTCACAGCACTCGCTCAGAGTAGGTTCACAACACTCGCTCAGAGTAGGTTCGCAGCACTCCCTCAGAGTAGGTTCACAACACTCGCTCAGAGTAGGTTCGCATCACTCGCTCACAGTAGGTTCACAGCACTCGCTCAGAGTAGGTTCACAGCACTCGCTCAGATTAGGTTCACAGCACTCGCTCAGAGTAGGTTCACAGCATTCGCTCAGAGAAGGTTCACAGCACTCGCTCAGAGTAGGTTCACAGCACTCGCTCAGAGTAGGTTCACAGCACTCGGTCAGAGTACATTCACAGCACTCGCTCAGAGTAGGTTCACAGCACTCGCTGGAGCAGGTTCACAGCACTCGCTTAGAGTAGGTTCACAGCACTCGCTGAGTAAGTTCACAGCACTCGCTCAGTGTACGTTCACAGCACTCGCTCAGAGTAGGTTCACAGCACTCGCTCAGTGTACGTTCACAGCACTCGCTCAGAGTAGGTTCGCAGCACTCGCTCAGAGTAGGTTCACAGCACTCGCTCAGAGTAGGTTCACAGCACTCGCTCAGAGTAGGTTCGCAGCACTCGCTCAGAGTAGGTTCACAGCACTCGCTCAGAGTAGGTTTGCAGCACTCGCACAGAGTAGGTTCACAGCACTCGCTCAGAGTAGGTTCGCAGCACTTGCTCAGAGTAGGCTCGCAGCACTCGCTCAGAGTAGGTTCACAGCACTCGCTCAGAGAAGGTTCGCAGCACTCGCTCAGAGTAGGTTCACAGCACTCGCTCAAAGTATGTTCGCAGAACTCGCTCAGAGTAGGTTCACAGCACTCGCTCAGAGTAGTATCGCAGCACTCGCTCAGAGTAGGTTCACAACACTCGCTCAGAGGTTCACAGCACTCGCTCAGAGTAGGTTCACAGCACTCGCTCAGAGTAGGTTCGCAGCAATCGCTCAGAGTAGGTTCACAGCACTCGCTCAGAGTAGGTTCACAGCACTCGCTCAGAGTAGGTTCACAGCACTCGCTCAGAGTAGGTTCACAACACTCGCTCAGACTAGGTTCACAGCACTCCCTCAGAGTAGGTTCACAGCACTCGCTCAGAGTAGGTTCACAGCACCCGCTAAGAGTAGGTTCACAGCACTCGCTCAGAGCAGGTTCACAGCACTCGCTCAGAGTAGGTTCACAGCACTCGCTCAGAGTGGGTTCACAGCACTCGCTCAGAGTAGGTTCACAACACTCGCTCAGAGTAGGTTCACAGCACTCGCTCAGAGTAGGTTCACAGCACTCGCTCAGTAGGTTCACAGCACTCCCTCAGAGTAGGTTCACAGCACACGCTCAGAGTAGGTTCACAACACTCGCTCAGAGAAGGTTCACAGCACTCGCTCAGAGTAGGTTTGCAGCACTCGCTCAAAGTAGGTTCACAACACTCGCTCAGAGTAGGTTCACAGTACTCACTCAGAGAAGGTTCACAGCACTCGCTCAGAGTAGGTTCACAGCACTCGCTCAGAGTAGGTTCACAGCATTCGCTCAGAGAAAGTTCACAGCACTCGCTCAGAGTAGGTTCACAGCACTCGCTCAGAGTAGGTTCACAGCACTCGGTCAGAGTACATTCACAGCACTCGCTCAGAGTAGGTTCACAGCACTCGCTGGAGCAGGTTCACAGCACTCGCTCAGAGTAGGTTCACAGCATTTGCTGAGTAAGTTCACAGCACTCACTCAGTGAACGTTCACAGCACTCGCTCAGAGTAGGTTCACAGCACTCGCTCAGTATACGTTCACAGCACTCGCTCAGAGTAGGTTCGCAGCACTCGCTCAGAGTAGGTTCACAGCACTCGCTCAGAGTAGGTTCACAGCACTCGCTCAGAGTAGGTTCGCAGCACTCGCTCAGAGTAGGTTCACAGCACTCGCTCAGAGTAGGTTTGCAGCACTCGCTCAGAGTAGGCTCGCAGCACTCGCTCAGAGTAGGTTCACAGCACTCGCTCAGAGAAGGTTCGCAGCACTCGCTCAGAGTCGGTTCACAGCACTCGCTCAGAGTAGTATCGCAGCACTCGCTCAGAGTAGGTTCACAGCACTCGCTCACAGTAGGTTCACAGCATTCGCTCAGAGTAGGTTCACAGCACTCGCTCAGAGTAGGTTCACAGCACTCGCTCAGAGTAGGTTCACAGCACTCGCTCAGAGTAAGTTCACAGCACTCGCTCAGAGTAGGTTCGCAGCACTCGCTCAGAGTAGGTTCACAGCACTCGCTCAGAGTAGGTTCACAGCACTCGCTCAGAGTAGGTTCACAGCACTCGCTCAGAGTAGGTTCACAGCACTCGCTCAGAGGTTCACAGCATTCGCTCAGAGTAGGTTCACAGCACTCGCTCAGAGTAGGTTCACAGCACTCGCTCAGATTAGGTTCACAGCACTCGCTCAGATTAGGTTCACAGCACTCGGTCAGAGTAGGTTCACAGCACTCGGTCAGAGTAGGTTCACAGCACTCGCTCAGAGTAGGCTCACAGCACTCGCTCAGAGTAGGTTCACTGCACTCGCTAGAGCAGGTTCACAGCACTTGCTCAGAGTAGGTTCACAGCACTCGCTGAGTAGGTTCACAGCATTCGCTCAGAGTAGGTTCACAGCACTCGCTCAGTGTACGTTCACAGCACTCGCTCAGAGTAGGTACACAGCACTCGCTCAGTGTACGTTCACAGCACTCGCTCAGAGTATGTTCGCAGCACTCGCTCACAGTAGGTTCGCAGCACTCGCTCAGAGTAGGTTCACAGCACTCGCTCAGAGTAGGTTCGCAGCACTCGCTCAGAGTAGGTTCGCAGCACTCGCTCAGAGTAGGTTCGCAGCACTCGCTCAGAGTAGGTTCGCAACACTCGCTCAGAGTAGGTTCACAGCACTCGCTCACAGTAGGTTCACAACACTCGCTCAGAGTAGGTTCACAACACTCGCTCAGAGTAGGTTCACAACACTCCCTCAGAGGTTCACAGCACTCGCTCAGAGTAGGTTCACAGCACTCGCTCAGAGTAGGTTCGCAGCAATCGCTCAGAGTAGGTTCACAGCACTCGCTCAGAGTAGGTTCACAGCACTCGCTCAGAGTAGGTTCACAGCACTCGCTCAGAGTAGGTTCACAACACTCGCTCAGACTAGGTTCACAGCACTCGCTCAGAGTAGGTTCACAGCACTCGCTCAGAGTAGGTTCACAGCACCCGCTCAGAGTAGGTTCACAGCACTCGCTCAGAGTAGGTTCACAGCACTCGCTCAGAGTAGGTTCACAGCACTCGCTCAGAGTGGGTTCACAGCACTCGCTCAGAGTAGGTTCACAACACTCGCTCAGAGTAGGTTCACAGCACTCGCTCAGAGTAGGTTCACAGCACTCGCTCAGTAGGTTCACAGCACTCCCTCAGAGTAGGTTCACAGCACTCGCTCAGAGTAGGTTCACAACACTCGCTCAGAGAAGGTTCACAGCACTCGCTCAGAGTAGGTTCGCAGCACTCGCTCAGAGTAGGTTCACAACACTCGCTCAGAGTAGGTTCACAGCAATCGTTCAGAGAAGGTTCACCACACTCGCTCAGAGTAGGTTCACAGCACTCGCTCAGAGTAGGTTCACAGCACTCGCTCAGAGTAGGTTCACAACACTCGCTCAGAGTAGGTTCGCAGCACTCGCTCAGAGTAGGTTCACAACACTCGCTCAGAGTAGGTTCGCAGCACTCGCTCAGAGTAGGTTCACAACACTCGCTCAGAGTAGGTTCACAGCACTCGCTCCGAGTAGGTTCACAGCACTCGCTCAGAGTAGGTTCACAACACTCGCTCAGAGTAGGTTCGCAGCACTCCCTCAGAGTAGGTTCACAACACTCGCTCAGAGTAGGTTCGCATCACTCGCTCACAGTAGGTTCACAGCACTCGCTCAGAGTAGGTTCACAGCATTCGCTCAGAGAAGGTTCACAGCACTCGCTCAGAGTAGGTTCACAGCACTCGCTCAGAGTAGGTTCACAGCACTCGGTCAGAGTACATTCACAGCACTCGCTCAGAGTAGGTTCACAGCACTCGCTGGAGCAGGTTCACAGCACTCGCTTAGAGTAGGTTCACAGCACTCGCTGAGTAAGTTCACAGCACTCGCTCAGTGTACGTTCACAGCACTCGCTCAGAGTAGGTTCACAGCACTCGCTCAGTGTACGTTCACAGCACTCGCTCAGAGTAGGTTCGCAGCACTCGCTCAGAGTAGGTTCACAGCACTCGCTCAGAGTAGGTTCACAGCACTCGCTCAGAGTAGGTTCGCAGCACTCGCTCAGAGTAGGTTCACAGCACTCGCTCAGAGTAGGTTTGCAGCAATCGCACAGAGTAGGTTCACAGCACTCGCTCAGAGTAGGTTCGCAGCACTTGCTCAGAGTAGGCTCGCAGCACTCGCTCAGAGTAGGTTCACAGCACTCGCTCAGAGAAGGTTCGCAGCACTCGCTCAGAGTAGGTTCACAGCACTCGCTCAAAGTATGTTCGCAGAACTCGCTCAGAGTAGGTTCACAGCACTCGCTCAGAGTAGTATCGCAGCACTCGCTCAGAGTAGGTTCACAACACTCGCTCAGAGGTTCACAGCACTCGCTCAGAGTAGGTTCACAGCACTCGCTCAGAGTAGGTTCGCAGCAATCGCTCAGAGTAGGTTCACAGCACTCGCTCAGAGTAGGTTCACAGCACTCGCTCAGAGTAGGTTCACAGCACTCGCTCAGAGTAGGTTCACAACACTCGCTCAAACTAGGTTCACAGCACTCGCTCAGAGTAGGTTCACAGCACTCGCTCAGAGTAGGTTCACAGCACCCGCTCAGAGTAGGTTCACAGCACTCGCTCAGAGCAGGTTCACAGCACTCGCTCAGAGTAGGTTCACAGCACTCGCTCAGAGTGGGTTCACAGCACTCGCTCAGAGTAGGTTAACAACACTCGCTCAGAGTAGGTTCACAGCACTCGCTCAGAGTAGGTTCACAGCACTCGTTCAGTAGGTTCACAGCACTCCCTCAGAGTAGGTTCACAGCACTCGCTCAGAGTAGGTTCACAACACTCGCTCAGAGAAGGTTCACAGCACTCGCTCAGAGTAGCTTTGCAGCACTCGCTCAAAGTAGGTTCACAACACTCGCTCAGAGTAGGTTCACAGTACTCGCTCAGAGAAGGTTCACAGCACTCGCTCAGAGTAGGTTCACAGCACTCGCTCAGAGTAGGTTCACAGCATTCACTCAGAGAAAGTTCACAGCACTCGCTCAGAGTAGGTTCACAGCACTCGCTCAGAGTAGGTTCACAGCACTCGGTCAGAGTACATTCACAGCACTCGCTCAGAGTAGGTTCACAGCACTCGCTGGAGCAGGTTCACAGCACTCGCTCAGAGTAGGTTCACAGCATTTGCTGAGTAAGTTCACAGCACTCACTCAGTGTACGTTCACAGCACTCGCTCAGAGTAGGTTCACAGCACTCGCTCAGTATACGTTCACAGCACTCGCTCAGAGTAGGTTCGCAGCACTCGCTCAGAGTAGGTTCACAGCACTCGCTCAGAGTAGGTTCACAGCACTCGCTCAGAGTAGGTTCGCAGCACTCGCTCAGAGTAGGTTCACAGCACTCGCTCAGAGTAGGTTTGCAGCACTCGCTCAGAGTAGGCTCGCAGCACTCGCTCAGAGTAGGTTCACAGCACTCGCTCAGAGAAGGTTCGCAGCACTCGCTCAGAGTCGGTTCACAGCACTCGCTCAGAGTAGTATCGCAGCACTCGCTCAGAGTAGGTTCACAGCACTCGCTCAGAGTAGGTTCACAGCATTCGCTCAGAGTAGGTTCACAGCACTCGCTCAGAGTAGGTTCACAGCACTCGCTCAGAGTAGGTTCACAGCACTCGCTCAGAGTAAGTTCACAGCACTCGCTCAGAGTAGGTTCGCAGCACTCGCTCAGAGTAGGTTCACAGCACTCGCTCAGAGTAGGTTCACAGCACTCGCTCAGAGTAGGTTCACAGCACTCGCTCAGAGTAGGTTCACAGCACTCGCTCAGAGGTTCACAGCATTCGCTCAGAGTAGGTTCACAGCACTCGCTCAGAGTAGGTTCACAGCACTCGCTCAGAGTAGGTTCACAGCACTCGCTCAGATTAGGTTCACAGCACTCGGTCAGAGTAGGTTCACAGCACTCGGTCAGAGTAGGTTCACAGCACTCGCTCAGAGTAGGCTCACAGCACTCGCTCAGAGTAGGTTCACTGCACTCGCTAGAGCAGGTTCACAGCACTTGCTCAGAGTAGGTTCACAGCACTCGCTGAGTAGGTTCACAGCATTCGCTCAGAGTAGGTTCACAGCACTCGCTCAGTGTACGTTCACAGCACTCGCTCAGAGTAGGTACACAGCACTCGCTCAGTGTACGTTCACAGCACTCGCTCAGAGTAGGTTCGCAGCACTCGCTCAGAGTAGGTTCGCAGCACTCGCTCAGAGTAGGTTCACAGCACTCGCTTAGAGTAGGTTCGCAGCACTCGCTCAGAGTAGGTTCACAGAACTCGCTCAGAGTAGGTTCACAGCACTCGCTCAGGGTAGGTTCACAGCACTCGCTTAGAGTAGGTTCACAGCACTCGCTCAGAGTAGGTTCACAGCACTCGCTCAGAGTAGGTTCACAGCACTCGCTCAGAGTAGGTTCACAACACTCGCTCAGAGTAGTTTCACAGCACTCGCTCAGAGAAGGTTCACAGCACTCGCTCAGAGTAGGTTCACAAAACTCGCTCAGAGTAGGTTCACAGCACTCGCTCAGAGTAGGTTCACAGCACTCGCTCAGAGTAGGTTCACAGCACTCGCTCAGAGTAGGTTCACAGCACTCGCTCAGAGTAGGTTCACAACACTCGCTCAAACTAGGTTCACAGCACTCGCTCAGAGTAGGTTCACAGCACTCGCTCAGAGTAGGTTCACAGCACCCGCTCAGAGTAGGTTCACAGCACTCGCTCAGAGCAGGTTCACAGCACTCGCTCAGAGTAGGTTCACAGCACTCGCTCAGAGTGGGTTCACAGCACTCGCTCAGAGTAGGTTCACAACACTCGCTCAGAGTAGGTTCACAGCACTCGCTCAGAGTAGGTTCACAGCACTCGCTCAGTAGGTTCACAGCACTCCCTCAGAGTAGGTTCACAGCACTCGCTCAGAGTAGGTTCACAACACTCGCTCAGAGAAGGTTCACAGCACTCGCTCAGAGTAGGTTTGCAGCACTCGCTCAAAGTAGGTTCACAACACTCGCTCAGAGTAGGTTCACAGTACTCGCTCAGAGAAGGTTCACAGCACTCGCTCAGAGTAGGTTCACAGCACTCGCTCAGAGTAGGTTCACAGCATTCGCTCAGAGAAAGTTCACAGCACTCGCTCAGAGAAGGTTCACAGCACTCGCTCAGAGTAGGTTCACAGCACTCGGTCAGAGTACATTCACAGCACTCGCTCAGAGTAGGTTCACAGCACTCGCTGGAGCAGGTTCACAGCACTCGCTCAGAGTAGGTTCACAGCATTTGCTGAGTAAGTTCACAGCACTCACTCAGTGTACGTTCACAGCACTCGCTCAGAGTAGGTTCACAGCACTCGCTCAGTATACGTTCACAGCACTCGCTCAGAGTAGGTTCACAGCACTCGCTCAGTATACGTTCACAGCACTCGCTCAGAGTAGGTTCACAGCACTCGCTCAGTATACGTTCACAGCACTCGCTCAGAGTAGGTTCACAGCACTCGCTCAGAGTAGGTTCACAGCACTCGCTCAGAGTAGGTTCGCAGCACTCGCTCAGAGTAGGTTCACAGCACTCGCTCAGAGTAGGTTTGCAGCACTCGTTCAGAGTAGGCTCGCAGCACTCGCTCAGAGTAGGTTCACAGCACTCGCTCAGAGAAGGTTCGCAGCACTCGCTCAGAGTCGGTTCACTGCACTCGCTCAGAGTAGTATCGCAGCACTCGCTCAGAGTAGGTTCACAGCACTCGCTCAGAGTAGGTTCACAGCATTCGCTCAGAGTAGGTTCACAGCACTCGCTCAGAGTAGGTTCACAGCACTCGCTCAGAGTAGGTTCACAGCACTCGCTCAGAGTAAGTTCACAGCACTCGCTCAGAGTAGGTTCGCAGCACTCGCTCAGAGTAGGTTCACAGCACTCGCTCAGAGTAGGTTCACAGCACTCGCTCAGAGTAGGTTCACAGCACTCGCTCAGAGTAGGTTCACAGCACTCGCTCAGAGGTTCACAGCATTCGCTCAGAGTAGGTTCACAGCACTCGCTCAGAGTAGGTTCACAGCACTCGCTCAGAGTAGGATCACAGCACTCGCTCAGATTAGGTTCACAGCACTCGGTCAGAGTAGGTTCACAGCACTCGGTCAGAGTAGGTTCACAGCACTCGCTCAGAGTAGGCTCACAGCACTCGCTCAGAGTAGGTTCACTGCACTCGCTAGAGCAGGTTCACAGCACTTGCTCAGAGTAGGTTCACAGCACTCGCTGAGTAGGTTCACAGCATTCGCTCAGAGTAGGTTCACAGCACTCGCTCAGTGTACGTTCACAGCACTCGCTCAGAGTAGGTACACAGCACTCGCTCAGTGTACGTTCACAGCACTCGCTCAGAGTAGGTTCGCAGCACTCGCTCAGAGTAGGTTCGCAGCACTCGCTCAGAGTAGGTTCACAGCACTCGCTTAGAGTAGGTTCGCAGCACTCGCTCAGAGTAGGTTCACAGAACTCGCTCAGAGTAGGTTCACAGCACTCGCTCAGGGTAGGTTCACAGCACTCGCTTAGAGTAGGTTCACAGCACTCGCTCAGAGTAGGTTCACAGCACTCGCTCAGAGTAGGTTCACAGCACTCGCTCAGAGTAGGTTCACAACACTCGCTCAGAGTAGTTTCACAGCACTCGCTCAGAGAAGGTTCACAGCACTCGCTCAGAGTAGGTTCACAAAACTCGCTCAGAGTAGGTTCACAGCACTCGCTCAGAGTAGGTTCACAGCACTCGCTCAGAGTAGGTTCACAGCACTCGCTCAGAGTAGGTTCACAGCACTCGCTCAGAGTAGGTTCACAGCACTAGCTCAGATTAGGTTCACAGCACTCGCTCAGAGTAGGTTCACAGCACTCGCTCAGAGTAGGTTCACAGCACTCGCTCAGAGTAGGTTCACAGCACTCGCTCAGAGTAGGTTCACAGCACTCGCTCAGTGTACGTTCACAGCACTCGCTCAGAGTAGGTTCACAGCACTCGCTCAGTGTACGTTCACAGCACTCGCTCTGAGTAGGTTCGCAGCACTCGCTCAGAGTAGGTTCACAGCACTCGCTCAGAGTAGGTTCACAGCACTCGCTCAGAGTAGGTTCGCAGCACTCGCTCAGAGTAGGTTCACAGAACTCGCTCAGAGTAGGTTCACAGCACTCGCTCAGAGTAGGTTCACAACACTCGCTCAGAGTAGGTTCACAGCACTCGCTCAGAGTAGGTTCACAGCACTCGCTCAGAGTAGGTTCACAGCACTCGCTCAGAGTAGGTTCACAGCACTCGCTCAGAGTAGGTTCACAGCACTCGCTCAGAGTAGGTTCACAGCACTCGCTCAGAGTAGGTTCACAGCACTCGCTCAGAGTAGGTTCACAACACTCGCTCAGAGTAGTTTCACAGCACTCGCTCAGAGTAGGTTCACAGCACTCGCTCAGAGTAGGTTCACAACACTCGCTCAGAGTAGGTTCACAGCACTCGGTCAGAGTAGGTTCACAGCACTCGCTCAAAGTAGGTTCACAACACTCGCTCAGAGAAGGTTCACAGCACTCGCTCAGAGTAGGTTCACAGCACTCGCTCAGAGTAGGTTCACAGCACTCGCTCAGAGTAGGTTCACAGCACTCGCTCAGAGAAGGTTCACAGCACTCGCTCAGAGAAGGTTCACAACACTCGCTCAGAGTAGGTTCACAGCACTCGCTCAGAGTAGGTTCACAGCACTCGCTCAGAGTAGGTTCACAGCACTCGCTCAGAGTATGTTCGCAGCACTCGCTCAGAGTAGGTTCATAGCACTCGCTCAGACTAGGTTCAAAGCACTCGCTCAGAGTACACAACACTCACTCAGAGTAGGTTCACAGCACTCGCTCAGAGTAGGTTCACAGCACTCGCTCAGAGTAGGTTCGCAGCACTCGCTCAGAGTAGGTTCACAGCACTCGCTCAGAGTAGGTTCACAGCACTCGCTCAGAGTAGGTTCACAGCACTCTGTCAGAATAGGTTCGCAGCACTCGCTCAGAGTAGGTTCACAACACTCGCTCAGAGTAGGTTCACAACACTCGCTCAGAGTAGGTTCACAGCACTCGCTCAGAGTAGGCTCACAGCACTCGCTCAGAGTAGGTTCACTGCACTCGCTAGAGCAGCTTCACAGCACTTGCTCAGAGTAGGTTCACAGCACTCGCTGAGTAGGTTCACAGCACTCGCTCAGAGTAGGCTCACAGCACTCGCTCAGAGTAGGTTCACTGCACTCGCTAGAGCAGCTTCACAGCACTTGCTCAGAGTAGGTTCGCTGCACTCGCTCAGTGTACGTTCACAGCACTCGCTCAGAGTAGGTTCACAGCACTCGCTCAGTGTACGTTCACAGCACTCGCTCAGAGTAGGTTCGCAGCACTCGCTCAGAGTAGGTTCACAGCACTCGCTCAGAGTAGGTTTGCAGCACTCACTCAGAGTAGGTTCACAGCACTCGCTCAGAGTAGGTTTGCAGCACTCGCTCAGAGTAGGTTCACAGCACTCGCTCAGAGTAGGTTCGCAGCACTTGCTCAGAGTAGGCTCGCAGCACTCGCTCAGAGTAGGTTCACAGCACTCGCTCAGAGAAGTTTCGCAGCACTCGCTCAGAGTAGGTTCACAGCACTCGCTCAAAGTATGTTCGCAGCACTTGCTCAGAGTAGGCTCACAGCACTCGCTCAGAGTAGTATCGCAGCACTCGCTCAGAGTAGGTTCACAACACTCGCTCAGAGGTTCACAGCACTTGCTCAGAGTAGGTTCACAGCACTCGCTCAGAGTAGGTTCGCAGCAATCGCTCAGAGTAGGTTCACAGCACTCGCTCAGAGTAGGTTCACAGCACTCGCTCAGAGTAGGTTCAGAGCACTCGCTCAGAGTAGCTTCACAACACTCGCTCAGACTAGGTTCACAGCACTCGCTCAGAGTAGGTTCACAGCACTCGCTCAGAGTAGGTTCACAGCACCCACTCAGAGTAGGTTCACAGCACTCGCTCAGAGCAGGTTCACAGCACTCGCTCAGAGTAGGTTCACAGCACTCGCTCAGAGTGGGTTCACAGCACTCGCTCAGAGTAGGTTCACAACACTCGCTCAGAGTAGGTTCACAGCACTCGCTCAGAGTAGGTTCACAGCACTCGCTCAGTAGGTTCACAGCACTCCCTCAGAGTAGGTTCACAGCACTCGCTCAGAGTAGGTTCACAACACTCGCTCAGAGAAGGTTCACAGCACTCGCTCAGAGTAGGTTCGCAGCACTCGCTCAGAGTAGATTCACAACACTCGCTCAGAGTAGGTTCACAGCACTCGCTCAGAGAAGGTTCACAGCACTCGCTCAGAGTAGGTTCACAGCACTCGCTCAGAGTAGGTTCACAGCATTCGCTCAGAGAAGGTTCACAGCACTCGCTCAGAGTAGGTTCACAGCACTCGCTCAGAGTAGGTTCACATCACTCGGTCAGAGTACATTCACAGCACTCGCTCAGAGTAGGTTCACTGCACTCGCTCGAGCAGGTTCACAGCACTCGCTCAGAGTAGGTTCACAGCATTTGCTGAGTAAGTTCACAGCACTCGCTCAGTGTACGTTCACAGCACTCGCTCAGAGTAGGTTCACAGCACTCGCTCAGTATACGTTCACAGCACTCGCTCAGAGTAGGTTCGCAGCACTCGCTCAGAGTAGGTTCACAGCACTCGCTCAGAGTAGGTTCACAGCACTCGCTCAGAGTAGGTTCACAGCACTCGCTGAGAGTAAGTTCACAGCACTCGCTCAGAGTAGGTTCACAGCACTCGCTCAGAGTAGGTTCGCAGCACTCGCTCAGAGTAGGCTCGCAGCACTCGCTCAGAGTAGGTTCACAGAACTCGCTCAGAGAAGGTTCGCAGCACTCGCTCAGAGTAGGTTCACAGCACTCGCTCAGAGTAGTATCGCAGCACTCGCTCAGAGTAGGTTCACAGCACTCGCTCAGAGTAGGTTCACAGCATTCGCTCAGAGTAGGTTCACAGCACTCGCTCAGAGTAGGTTCACAGCACTCGCTCAGAGAAGGTTCACAGCACTCGCTCAGAGTAAGTTCACAGCACTCGCTCAGAGTAGGTTCGCAGCAATCGCTCAGAGTAGGTTCACAGCACTCGCTCAGAGTAGGTTCACAGCACTCGCTCAGAATAGGTTCACAGCACTCGCTCAGAGTAGTTTCACAGCACTCGCTCAGAGGTTCACAGCATTCGCTCAGAGTAGGTTCACAGCACTCGCTCAGAGTAGGTTCACAGCACTCGCTCAGAGTAGGTTCACAGCACTCGCTCAGATTAGGTTCACAGCACTCGGTCAGAGTAGGTTCACAGCACTCGGTCAGAGTAGGTTCACAGCACTCGCTCAGAGTAGGCTCACAGCACTCGCTCAGAGTAGGTTCACTGCACTCGCTAGAGCAGGTTCACAGCACTTGCTCAGAGTAGGTTCACAGCACTCGCTGAGTAGGTTCAAAGCATTCGCTCAGAGTAGGTTCACAGCACTCGCTCAGTGTACGTTCACAGCACTCGCTCAGAGTAGGTTCACAGCACTCGCTCAGTGTACGTTCACAGCACTCACTCAGAGTAGGTTCGCAGCACTCGCTCAGAGTAGGTTCGCAGCACTCGCTCAGAGTAGGTTCACAGCACTCGCTCAGAGTAGGTTCGCAGCACTCGGTCAGAGTAGGTTCACAGAACTCGCTCAGAGTAGGTTCACAGCACTCGCTCAGAGTAGGTTCACAGCACTCGCTCAGAGTAGGTTCACAGCACTCGCTCAGAGTAGGTTCACAGCACTCGCTCAGAGAATTTTCACAGCACTCGCTCAGAGTAGGTTCACAACACTCGCTCAGAGTAGTTTCACAGCACTCGCTCAGAGTAGGTTCACAGCACTCGCTCAGAGTAGGTTCACAACACTCGCTCAGAGTAGGTTCACAGCACTCGCTCAGAGTAGGTTCACAGCACTCGCTCAGAGTAGGTTCACAGCACTCGCTCAGAGTAGGTTCACAGCACTCGCTCAGAGTAGGTTCACAGCACTCGCTCAGAGTAGGTTCACAGCACTCGCTCAGAGTAGGTTCACAGCACTCGCTCAGAGTAGGTTCACAGCACTCGCTCAGAGTAGGTTCACAGCACTCGCTCAGAGTAGGTTCACAGCACTCGCTCTGTGTACGTTCACAGCACTCGCTCAGAGTAGGTTCGCAGCACTCGCTCAGAGTAGGTTCACAGCACTCGCTCAGAGTAGGTTCACAGCACTCGCTCAGAGTAGGTTCACAACACTCGCTCAGAGTAGGTTAACAGCACTCGCTCAGAGTAGGTTCACAGCACTCGCTCAGAGTAGGTTCACAGCACTCGCTCAGAGAAGGTTCACAGCACTCGCTCAGAGTAGGTTCACAGCACTCGCTCAGAGTAGGTTCACAGCACTCGCTCAGAGTAGGTTCACAGCACTCGCTCAGAGAAGGTTCACAGCACTCGCTCAGAGTAGGTTCACAACACTCGCTCAGAGTAGGTTCACAGCACTCGCTCAGAGTAGGTTCACAGCACTCGCTCAGAGTAGGTTCACAGCACTCGCTCAGAGTATGTTCGCAGCACTCGCTCAGAGTAGGTTCATAGCACTCGCTCAGAGTAGGTTCTCAGCACTCGCTCAGAGTAGGTTCACAACACTCGCTCAGAGTAGTTTCACAGCACTCGCTCAGAGTAGGTTCACAGCACTCGCTCAGAGTAGGTTCACAACACTCGCTCAGAGTAGGTTCACAGCACTCGGTCAGAGTAGGTTCACAGCACTCGCTCAGATTAGGTTCACAACACTCGCTCAGAGAAGGTTCACAGCACTCGCTCAGAGTAGGTTCACAGCACTCGCTCAGAGTAGGTTCACAGCACTCGCTCAGAGTAGGTTCACAGCACTCGCTCAGAGAGGGTTCACAGCACTCGCTCAGAGTAGGTTCACAGCATTCGCTCAGAGAAGGTTCACAGCACTCGCTCAGAGTAGGTTCACAGCACTCGCTCAGAGTAGGTTCACATCACTCGGTCAGAGTACATTCACAGCACTCGCTCAGAGTAGGTTCACTGCACTCGCTCGAGCAGGTTCACAGCACTCGGTCAGAGTAGGTTCACAGCACTCGCTCAGATTAGGTTCACAACACTCGCTCAGAGAAGGTTCACAGCACTCGCTCAGAGTAGGTTCACAGCACTCGCTCAGAGTAGGTTCACAGCACTCGCTCAGAGTAGGTTCACAGCACTCGCTCAGAGAGGGTTCACAGCACTCGCTCAGAGTAGGTTCACAGCATTCGCTCAGAGAAGGTTCACAGCACTCGCTCAGAGTAGGTTCACAGCACTCGCTCAGAGTAGGTTCACATCACTCGGTCAGAGTACATTCACAGCACTCGCTCAGAGTAGGTTCACTGCACTCGCTCGAGCAGGTTCACAGCACTCGCTCAGAGTAGGTTCACAGCATTTGCTGAGTAAGTTCACAGCACTCGCTCAGTGTACGTTCACAGCACTCGCTCAGAGTAGGTTCACAGCACTCGCTCAGTATACGTTCACAGCACTCGCTCAGAGTAGGTTCGCAGCACTCGCTCAGAGTAGGTTCACAGCACTCGCTCAGAGTAGGTTCACAGCACTCGCTCAGAGTAGGTTCACAGCACTCGCTGAGAGTAAGTTCACAGCACTCGCTCAGAGTAGGTTCACAGCACTCGCTCAGAGTAGGTTCGCAGCACTCGCTCAGAGTAGGCTCGCAGCACTCGCTCAGAGTAGGTTCACAGCACTCGCTCAGAGAAGGTTCGCAGCACTCGCTCAGAGTAGGTTCACAGCACTCGCTCAGAGTAGTATCGCAGCACTCGCTCAGAGTAGGTTCACAGCACTCGCTCAGAGTAGGTTCACAGCATTCGCTCAGAGTAGGTTCACAGCACTCGCTCAGAGTAGGTTCACAGCACTCGCTCAGAGAAGGTTCACAGCACTCGCTCAGAGTAAGTTCACAGCACTCGCTCAGAGTAGGTTCGCAGCAATCGCTCAGAGTAGGTTCACAGCACTCGCTCAGAGTAGGTTCACAGCACTCGCTCAGAATAGGTTCACAGCACTCGCTCAGAGTAGTTTCACAGCACTCGCTCAGAGGTTCACAGCATTCGCTCAGAGTAGGTTCACAGCACTCGCTCAGAGTAGGTTCACAGCACTCGCTCAGAGTAGGTTCACAGCACTCGCTCAGATTAGGTTCACAGCACTCGGTCAGAGTAGGTTCACAGCACTCGGTCAGAGTAGGTTCACAGCACTCGCTCAGAGTAGGCTCACAGCACTCGCTCAGAGTAGGTTCACTGCACTCGCTAGAGCAGGTTCACAGCACTTGCTCAGAGTAGGTTCACAGCACTCGCTGAGTAGGTTCAAAGCATTCGCTCAGAGTAGGTTCACAGCACTCGCTCAGTGTACGTTCACAGCACTCGCTCAGAGTAGGTTCACAGCACTCGCTCAGTGTACGTTCACAGCACTCACTCAGAGTAGGTTCGCAGCACTCGCTCAGAGTAGGTTCGCAGCACTCGCTCAGAGTAGGTTCACAGCACTCGCTCAGAGTAGGTTCGCAGCACTCGGTCAGAGTAGGTTCACAGAACTCGCTCAGAGTAGGTTCACAGCACTCGCTCAGAGTAGGTTCACAGCACTCGCTCAGAGTAGGTTCACAGCACTCGCTCAGAGTAGGTTCACAGCACTCGCTCAGAGAATTTTCACAGCACTCGCTCAGAGTAGGTTCACAACACTCGCTCAGAGTAGTTTCACAGCACTCGCTCAGAGTAGGTTCACAGCACTCGCTCAGAGTAGGTTCACAACACTCGCTCAGAGTAGGTTCACAGCACTCGCTCAGAGTAGGTTCACAGCACTCGCTCAGAGTAGGTTCACAGCACTCGCTCAGAGTAGGTTCACAGCACTCGCTCAGAGTAGGTTCACAGCACTCGCTCAGAGTAGGTTCACAGCACTCGCTCAGAGTAGGTTCACAGCACTCGCTCAGAGTAGGTTCACAGCACTCGCTCAGAGTAGGTTCACAGCACTCGCTCAGAGTAGGTTCACAGCACTCGCTCAGTGTACGTTCACAGCACTCGCTCAGAGTAGGTTCTCAGCACTCGCTCAGAGTAGGTTCACAGCACTCGCTCAGAGTAGGTTCACAGCACTCGCTCAGAGTAGGTTCACAACACTCGCTCAGAGTAGGTTAACAGCACTCGCTCAGAGTAGGTTCACAGCACTCGCTCAGAGTAGGTTCACAGCACTCGCTCAGAGTAGGTTCACAGCACTCGCTCAGAGTAGGTTCACAGCACTCGCTCAGAGTAGGTTCACAGCACTCGCTCAGAGTAGGTTCACAGCACTCGCTCAGAGAAGGTTCACAGCACTCGCTCAGAGTAGGTTCACAACACTCGCTCAGAGTAGGTTCACAGCACTCGCTCAGAGTAGGTTCACAGCACTCGCTCAGAGTAGGTTCACAGCACTCGCTCAGAGTATGTTCGCAGCACTCGCTCAGAGTAGGTTCATAGCACTCGCTCAGAGTAGGTTCTCAGCACTCGCTCAGAGTAGGTTCACAACACTCGCTCAGAGTAGTTTCACAGCACTCGCTCAGAGTAGGTTCACAGCACTCGCTCAGAGTAGGTTCACAACACTCGCTCAGAGTAGGTTCACAGCACTCGGTCAGAGTAGGTTCACAGCACTCGCTCAGATTAGGTTCACAACACTCGCTCAGAGAAGGTTCACAGCACTCGCTCAGAGTAGGTTCACAGCACTCGCTCAGAGTAGGTTCACAGCACTCGCTCAGAGTAGGTTCACAGCACTCGCTCAGAGAGGGTTCACAGCACTCGCTCAGAGTAGGTTCACAACATTCGCTCAGAGTAGGTTCACAGCACTCGCTCAGAGTAGGTTCACAGCACTCGCTCAGAGTAGGTTCACAGCACTCGCTCAGAGTATGTTCGCTGCACTCGCTCAGAGTAGGTTCATAGCACTCGCTCAGAGTAGGTTCACAGCACTCGCTCAGAGTACACAACACTCGCTCAGAGTAGGTTCACAGCACTCGCTCAGAGTAGGTTCACAGCACTCGCTCAGAGTAGGTTCGCAGCACTCGCTCAGAGTAGGTTCACAGCACTCGCTCAGAGTAGGTTCACAGCACTCGCTCAGAGTAGGTTCACAGCACTCGGTCAGAATAGGTTCGCAGCACTCGCTCAGAGTAGGTTCACAACACTCGCTCAGAGTAGGTTCACAGCACTCGCTCAGAGTAGGTTCACAACACTCGCTCAGAGTAGGTTCACAACACCCGCTCAGAGTAGGTTCACAGCACTCGCTCAGAGTAGGTTCACAACACTCCCTCAGAGTAGGTTCGCAGCACTCGCTCAGAGTAGGTTCACAGCACTCGCTCAGAGTAGGTTCACAGCACTCGCTCAGAGTAGGTTCACAGCACTCGCTCAGAGTAGGTTCACAGCACTCGCTCAGAGTAGGTTCACAGCACTCGCTCAGAGTAGGTTCACAACACTCGCTCAGAGTAGGTTCACAGCACTCGCTCAGAGTAGGTTCACAGCACTCGCTCAGAGTAGGTTCACAGCACTCGCTCAGAGTAGGTTCACAGCACTCGCTCAGAGTAGGTTCACAGCACTCGCTCAGAGTAGGTTCGCAGCACTCGCTCAGAATAGGTTCGCAGCACTCGCTCAGAGTAGCTTCACAACACTCGCTCAGAGTAGGTTCACAACACTCGCTCAGAGTAAGTTCACAGCACTCGCTCAGAGTAGGTTCACAACACTCGCTCAGAGTAGGTTCACAATACTCGCTCAGAGTAGGTTCACAGCACTCGCTCAGAGTAGGTTCACAGCACTCGCTCAGTGTACGTTCACAGCACTCGCTCAGAGTAGGTTCACAGCACTCGCTCAGTGTACGTTCACAGCACTCGCTCTGAGTAGGTTCGCAGCACTCGCTCAGAGTAGGTTCACAGCACTCGCTCAGAGTAGGTTCACAGCACTCGCTCAGAGTAGGTTCGCAGCACTCGCTCAGAGTAGGTTCACAGAACTCGCTCAGAGTAGGTTCACAGCACTCGCTCAGAGTAGGTTCACAACACTCGCTCAGAGTAGGTTCACAGCACTCGCTCAGAGTAGGTTCACAGCACTCGCTCAGAGTAGGTTCACAGCACTCGCTCAGAGTAGGTTCACAGCACTCGCTCAGAGTAGGTTCACAGCACTCGCTCAGAGTAGGTTCACAGCACTCGCTCAGAGTAGGTTCACAGCACTCGCTCAGAGTAGGTTCACAACACTCGCTCAGAGTAGTTTCACAGCACTCACTCAGAGTAGGTTCGCAGCACTCGCTCAGAGTAGGTTCACAACACTCGCTCAGAGTAGGTTCACAGCACTCGGTCAGAGTAGGTTCACAGCACTCGCTCAAAGTAGGTTCACAACACTCGCTCAGAGAAGGTTCACAGCACTCGCTCAGAGTAGATTCACAGCACTCGCTCAGAGTAGGTTCACAGCACTCGCTCAGAGTAGGTTCACAGCACTCGCTCAGAGAAGGTTCACAGCACTCGCTCAGAGTAGGTTCACAACACTCGCTCAGAGTAGGTTCACAGCACTCGCTCAGAGTAGGTTCACAGCACTCGCTCAGAGTAGGTTCACAGCACTCGCTCAGAGTATGTTCGCAGCACTCGCTCAGAGTAGGTTCATAGCACTCGCTCAGACTAGGTTCAAAGCACTCGCTCAGAGTACACAACACTCACTCAGAGTAGGTTCACAGCACTCGCTCAGAGTAGGTTCACAGCACTCGCTCAGAGTAGGTTCGCAGCACTCGCTCAGAGTAGGTTCACAGCACTCGCTCAGAGTAGGTTCACAGCACTCGCTCAGAGTAGGTTCACAGCACTCGGTCAGAATAGGTTCGCAGCACTCGCTCAGAGTAGGTTCACAACACTCGCTCAGAGTAGGTTCACAACACTCGCTCAGAGTAGGTTCACAGCACTCGCTCAGAGTAGGCTCACAGCACTCGCTCAGAGTAGGTTCACTGCACTCGCTAGAGCAGCTTCACAGCACTTGCTCAGAGTAGGTTCACAGCACTCGCTGAGTAGGTTCACAGCATTCGCTCAGAGTAGGTTCGCTGCACTCGCTCAGTGTACGTTCACAGCACTCGCTCAGAGTAGGTTCACAGCACTCGCTCAGTGTACGTTCACAGCACTCGCTCAGAGTAGGTTCGCAGCACTCGCTCAGAGTAGGTTCACAGCACTCGCTCAGAGTAGGTTTGCAGCACTCACTCAGAGTAGGTTCACAGCACTCGCTCAGAGTAGGTTTGCAGCACTCGCTCAGAGTAGGTTCACAGCACTCGCTAAGAGTAGGTTCGCAGCACTTGCTCAGAGTAGGCTCGCAGCACTCGCTCAGAGTAGGTTCACAGCACTCGCTCAGAGAAGTTTCGCAGCACTCGCTCAGAGTAGGTTCACAGCACTCGCTCAAAGTATGTTCGCAGGACTTGCTCAGAGTAGGCTCACAGCACTCGCTCAGAGTAGTATCGCAGCACTCGCTCAGAGTAGGTTCACAACACTCGCTCAGAGGTTCACAGCACTTGCTCAGAGTAGGTTCACAGCACTCGCTCAGAGTAGGTTCGCAGCAATCGCTCAGAGTAGGTTCACAGCACTCGCTCAGAGTAGGTTCACAGCACTCGCTCAGAGTAGGTTCAGAGCACTCGCTCAGAGTAGTTTCACAACACTCGCTCAGACTAGGTTCACAGCACTCGCTCAGAGTAGGTTCACAGCACTCGCTCAGAGTAGGTTCATAGCACCCACTCAGAGTAGGTTCACAGCACTCGCTCAGAGCAGGTTCACAGCACTCGCTCAGAGTAGGTTCACAGCACTCGCTCAGAGTGGGTTCACAGCACTCGCTCAGAGTAGGTTCACAACACTCGCTCAGAGTAGGTTCACAGCACTCGCTCAGAGTAGGTTCACAGCACTCGCTCAGTAGGTTCACAGCACTCCCTCAGAGTAGGTTCACAGCACTCGCTCAGAGTAGGTTCACAACACTCGCTCAGAGAAGGTTCACAGCACTCGCTCAGAGTAGGTTCGCAGCACTCGCTCAGAGTAGATTCACAACACTCGCTCAGAGTAGGTTCACAGCACTCGCTCAGAGAAGGTTCACAGCACTCGCTCAGAGTAGGTTCACAGCACTCGCTCAGAGTAGGTTCACAGCATTCGCTCAGAGAAGGTTCACAGCACTCGCTCAGAGTAGGTTCACAGCACTCGCTCAGAGTAGGTTCACATCACTCGGTCAGAGTACATTCACAGCACTCGCTCAGAGTAGGTTCACTGCACTCGCTCGAGCAGGTTCACAGCACTCGCTCAGAGTAGGTTCACAGCATTTGCTGAGTAAGTTCACAGCACTCGCTCAGTGTACGTTCACAGCACTCGCTCAGAGTAGGTTCACAGCACTCGCTCAGTACACGTTCACAGCACTCGCTCAGAGTAGGTTCGCAGCACTCGCTCAGAGTAGGTTCACAGCACTCGCTCAGAGTAGGTTCACAGCACTCGCTCAGAGTAGGTTCACAGCACTCGCTCAGAGTAAGTTCACAGCACTCGCTCAGAGTAGGTTCACAGCACTCGCTCAGAGTAGGTTCGCAGCACTCGCTCAGAGTAGGCTCGCAGCACTCGCTCAGAGTAGGTTCACAGCACTCGCTCAGAGAAGGTTCGCAGCACTCGCTCAGAGTAGGTTCACAGCACTCGCTCAGAGTAGTATCGCAGCACTCGCTCAGAGTAGGTTCACAGCACTCACTCAGAGTAGGTTCACAGCATTCGCTCAGAGTAGGTTCACAGCACTCGCTCAGAGTAGGTTCACAGCACTCGCTCAGAGTAGGTTCACAGCACTCGCTCAGAGTAAGTTCACAGCACTCGCTCAGAGTAGGTTCGCAGCAATCGCTCAGAGTAGGTTCACAGCACTCGCTCAGAGTAGGTTCACAGCACTCGCTCAGAATAGGTTCACAGCACTCGCTCAGAGTAGTTTCACAGCACTCGCTCAGAGGTTCACAGCATTCGCTCAGAGTAGGTTCACAGCACTCGCTCAGAGTAGGTTCACAGCACTCGCTCAGAGTAGGTTCACAGCACTCGCTCAGATTAGGTTCACAGCACTCGGTCAGAGTAGGTTCACAGCACTCGGTCAGAGTAGGTTCACAGCACTCGCTCAGAGTAGGCTCACAGCACTCGCTCAGAGTAGGTTCACTGCACTCGCTAGAGCAGGTTCACAGCACTTGCTCAGAGTAGGTTCACAGCACTCGCTGAGTAGGTTCACAGCATTCGCTCAGAGTAGGTTCACAGCACTCGCTCAGTGTACGTTCACAGCACTCGCTCAGAGTAGGTTCACAGCACTCGCTCAGTGTACGTTCACAGCACTCACTCAGAGTAGGTTCGCAGCACTCGCTCAGAGTAGGTTCGCAGCACTCGCTCAGAGTAGGTTCACAGCACTCGCTCAGAGTAGGTTCGCAGCACTCGGTCAGAGTAGGTTCACAGAACTCGCTCAGAGTAGGTTCACAGCACTCGCTCAGAGTAGGTTCACAGCACTCGCTCAGAGTAGGTTCACAGCACTCGCTCAGAGTAGGTTCACAGCACTCGCTCAGAGAAGGTTCACAGCACTCGCTCAGAGTAGGTTCACAACACTCGCTCAGAGTAGTTTCACAGCACTCGCTCAGAGTAGGTTCACAGCACTCGCTCAGAGTAGGTTCACAACACTCGCTCAGAGTAGGTTCACAGCACTCGCTCAGAGTAGGTTCACAGCACTCGCTCAGAGTAGGTTCACAGCACTCGCTCAGAGTAGGTTCACAGCACTCGCTCAGAGTAGGTTCACAGCACTCGCTCAGAGTAGGTTCACAGCACTCGCTCAGAGTAGGTTCACAGCACTCGCTCAGAGTAGGTTCACAGCACTCGCTCAGAGTAGGTTCACAGCACTCGCTCAGAGTAGGTTCACAGCACTCGCTCAGTGTACGTTCACAGCACTCGCTCAGAGTAAATTCGCAGCACTCGCTCAGAGTAGGTTCACAGCACTCGCTCAGAGTAGGTTCACAGCACTCGCTCAGAGTAGGTTCACAACACTCGCTCAGAGTAGGTTAACAGCACTCGCTCAGAGTAGGTTCACAGCACTCGCTCAGAGTAGGTTCACAGCACTCGCTCAGAGTAGGTTCACAGCACTCGCTCAGAGTAGGTTCACAGCACTCGCTCAGAGTAGGTTCACAGCACTCGCTCAGAGTAGGTTCACAGCACTCGCTCAGAGAAGGTTCACAGCACTCGCTCAGAGTAGGTTCACAACACTCGCTCAGAGTAGGTTCACAGCACTCGCTCAGAGTAGGTTCACAGCACTCGCTCAGAGTAGGTTCACAGCACTCGCTCAGAGTATGTTCGCAGCACTCGCTCAGAGTAGGTTCATAGCACTCGCTCAGAGTAGGTTCACAGCACTCGCTCAGAGTAGGTTCATAGCACTCGCTCAGAGTAGGTTCACAGCACTCGCTCAGAGTACACAACACTCACTCAGAGTAGGTTCACAGCACTCGCTCAGAGTAGGTTCACAGCACTCGCTCAGAGTAGGTTCGCAGCACTCGCTCAGAGTAGGTTCACAGCACTCGCTCAGAGTAGGTTCACAGCACTCGCTCAGAGTAGGTTCACAGCACTCGCTCAGAGTAGGTTCACAGCACTCGCTCAGAGTAGGTTCACAGCACTCGCTCAGAGTAGGTTCACAACACTCGCTCAGAGTAGGTTCACAACACTCGCTCAGAGTAGGTTCACAGCACTCGCTCAGAGTAGGCTCACAGCACTCGCTCAGAGTAGGTTCAGTGCACTCGCTAGAGCAGGTTCACAGCACTTGCTCAGAGTAGGTTCACAGCACTCGCTGAGTAGGTTCACAGCATTCGCTCAGTGTACGTTCACAGCACTCGCTCAGAGTAGGTTCACAGCACTCGCTCAGTGTACGTTCACAGCACTCGCTCAGAGTAGGTTCGCAGCACTCGCTCAGAGTAGGTTCGCAGCACTCGCTCAGAGTAGGTTCACAGCACTCGCTCAGAGTAGGTTCGCACCACTCGCTCAGAGTAGGTTCACACAACTCGCTCAGAGTAGGTTCACAGCACTCGCTCAGAGTAGGTTCACAGCACTCGCTCAGAGTAGGTTCACAGCACTCGCTCAGAGTAGGTTCACAGCACTCGCTCAGAGTAGGTTCACAGCACTCGCTCAGAGTAGGTTCACAACACTCGCTCAGAGTAGTTTCACAGCACTCACTCAGAGTATGTTCACAGCACTCGCTCAGAGTAGGTTCACAACACTAGCTCAGAGTAGGTTCACAGCACTCGCTCAGAGTAGGTTCACAGCACTCGCTCAGAGTAGGTTCACAGCACTCGCTCAGAGTAGGTTCGCACCACTCGCTCAGAGTAGGTTCACACAACTCGCTCAGAGTAGGTTCACAGCACTCGCTCAGAGTAGGTTCACAGCACTCGCTCAGAGTAGGTTCACAGCACTCGCTCAGAGTAGGTTCACAGCACTCGCTCAGAGTAGGTTCACAGCACTCGCTCAGAGTAGGTTCACAACACTCGCTCAGAGTAGTTTCACAGCACTCGCTCAGAGTAGGTTCACAGCACTCGCTCAGAGTAGGTTCACAACACTAGCTCAGAGTAGGTTCACAGCACTCGCTCAGAGTAGGTTCACAGCACTCGCTCAGAGTAGGTTCATAGCACTCGCTCAGAGTAGGTTCACAGCACTCGCTCAGAGTAGGTTCACAGCACTCGCTCAGAGTAGGTTCACAGCACTCGCTCAGAGTAGGTTCACAGCACTCGCTCAGAGTAGGTTCACAGCACTCCCTCAGTGTACGTTCACAGCACTCGCTCAGAGTAGGTTCACAACACTCGCTCAGAGTAGGTTCACAGCACTCGCTCAGAGTAGGTTCGCAGCACTCGCTCAGAGTAGGTTCACAGCACTCGCTCAGAGTAGGTTCACAGCACTCGCTCAGAGTAGGTTCACAGCACTCGCTCAGAGTAGGTTCTCAGCACTCGCTCAGAGTAGGTTCACAACACTCGCTCAGAGTAGTTTCACAGCACTCGCTCAGAGTAGGTTCACAGCACTCGCTCAGAGTAGGTTCACAACACTCGCTCAGAGTAGGTTCACAGCACTCGATCAGAGTAGGTTCACAGCACTCGCTCAGATTAGGTTCACAACACTCGCTCAGAGAAGGTTCACAGCACTCGCTCAGAGTAGGTTCACAGCACTCGCTCAGAGTTGGTTCACAGCACTCGCTCAGAGTAGGTTCACAGCACTCGCTCAGAGAGGGTTCACAGCACTCGCTCAGAGTAGGTTCACAACATTCGCTCAGAGTAGGTTCACAGCACTCGCTCAGAGTAGGTTCACAGCACTCGCTCAGAGTAGGTTCACAGCACTCGCTCAGAGTATGTTCGCTGCACTCGCTCAGAGTAGGTTCATAGCACTCGCTCAGAGTAGGTTCACAGCACTCGCTCAGAGTACACAACACTCGCTCAGAGTAGGTTCACAGCACTCGCTCAGAGTAGGTTCACAGCACTCGCTCAGAGTAGGTTCGCAGCACTCGCTCAGAGTAGGTTCACAGCACTCGCTCAGAGTAGGTTCACAGCACTCGCTCAGAGTAGGTTCACAGCACTCGGTCAGAATAGGTTCGCAGCACTCGCTCAGAGTAGGTTCACAACACTCGCTCAGAGTAGGTTCACAGCACTCGCTCAGAGTAGGTTCACAACACTCGCTCAGAGTAGGTTCACAACACCCGCTCAGAGTAGGTTCACAGCACTCGCTCAGAGTAGGTTCACAACACTCCCTCAGAGTAGGTTCGCAGCACTCGCTCAGAGTAGGTTCACAGCACTCGCTCAGAGTAGGTTCACAGCACTCGCTCAGAGTAGGTTCACAGCACTCGCTCAGAGTAGGTTCACAGCACTCGCTCAGAGTAGGTTCACAGCACTCGCTCAGAGTAGGTTCACAACACTCGCTCAGAGTAGGTTCACAGCACTCGCTCAGAGTAGGTTCACAGCACTCGCTCAGAGTAGGTTCACAGCACTCGCTCAGAGTAGGTTCACAGCACTCGCTCAGAGTAGGTTCACAGCACTCGCTCAGAGTAGGTTCGCAGCACTCGCTCAGAATAGGTTCGCAGCACTCGCTCAGAGTAGCTTCACAACACTCGCTCAGAGTAGGTTCACAACACTCGCTCAGAGTAAGTTCACAGCACTCGCTCAGAGTAGGTTCACAACACTCGCTCAGAGTAGGTTCACAACACTCGCTCAGAGTAGGTTCACAGCACTCGCTCAGAGTAGGTTCACAACACTCGCTCAGAGTAGGTTCGCAGCACTCGCTCAGAGTAGGTTCACAGCACTCGCTCAGAGTAGGTTCACAGCACTCGCTCAGAGTAGATTCACAGCACTCGCTCAGAGTAGGTTCACAGCACTCGCTCAGAGTAGGTTCACAGCACTCGCTCACAGTAGGTTCACAGCACTCGCTCAGAATAGGTTCATAGCACTGGCTCAGAGTAGGTTCACAGCACTCGCTCAGAGTAGGTTCACAACACTTGCTCAGAGTAGGTTCACAGCACTCGCTCAGAGTAGGTTCACAGCACTCGCTCAGAATAGGTTCGCAGCACTCGCTCAGAGTAGTTTCACAACACTCGCTCAGAGTAGGTTCACAACACTCGCTCAGAGTAGGTTCACAGCACTCGCTCAGAGTAGGTTCACAGCACTCGCTCAGAGTAGGTTCACAGCACTCGCTCAGAGTATGTTCGCTGCACTCGCTCAGAGTAGGTTCATAGCACTCGCTCAGAGTAGGTTCACAGCACTCGCTCAGAGTACACAACACTCGCTCAGAGTAGGTTCACAGCACTCGCTCAGAGTAGGTTCACAGCACTCGCTCAGAGTAGGTTCGCAGCACTCGCTCAGAGTAGGTTCACAGCACTCGCTCAGAGTAGGTTCACAGCACTCGCTCAGAGTAGGTTCACAGCACTCGGTCAGAATAGGTTCGCAGCACTCGCTCAGAGTAGGTTCACAACACTCGCTCAGAGTAGGTTCACAGCACTCGCTCAGAGTAGGTTCACAACACTCGCTCAGAGTAGGTTCACAACACCCGCTCAGAGTAGGTTCACAGCACTCGCTCAGAGTAGGTTCACAACACTCCCTCAGAGTAGGTTCGCAGCACTCGCTCAGAGTAGGTTCACAGCACTCGCTCAGAGTAGGTTCACAGCACTCGCTCAGAGTAGGTTCACAGCACTCGCTCAGAGTAGGTTCACAGCACTCGCTCAGAGTAGGTTCACAGCACTCGCTCAGAGTAGGTTCACAACACTCGCTCAGAGTAGGTTCACAGCACTCGCTCAGAGTAGGTTCACAGCACTCGCTCAGAGTAGGTTCACAGCACTCGCTCAGAGTAGGTTCACAGCACTCGCTCAGAGTAGGTTCACAGCACTCGCTCAGAGTAGGTTCGCAGCACTCGCTCAGAATAGGTTCGCAGCACTCGCTCAGAGTAGCTTCACAACACTCGCTCAGAGTAGGTTCACAACACTCGCTCAGAGTAGGTTCACAGCACTCGCTCAGAGTAGGTTCACAACACTCGCTCAGAGTAGGTTCACAACACTCGCTCAGAGTAGGTTCACAGCACTCGCTCAGAGTAGGTTCACAACACTCGCTCAGAGTAGGTTCGCAGCACTCGCTCAGAGTAGGTTCACAGCACTCGCTCAGAGTAGGTTCACAGCACTCGCTCAGAGTAGATTCACAGCACTCGCTCAGAGTAGGTTCACAGCACTCGCTCAGAGTAGGTTCACAGCACTCGCTCACAGTAGGTTCACAGCACTCGCTCAGAATAGGTTCATAGCACTGGCTCAGAGTAGGTTCACAGCACTCGCTCAGAGTAGGTTCACAACACTTGCTCAGAGTAGGTTCACAGCACTCGCTCAGAGTAGGTTCACAGCACTCGCTCAGAATAGGTTCGCAGCACTCGCTCAGAGTAGTTTCACAACACTCGCTCAGAGTAGGTTCACAACACTCGCTCAGAGTAGGTTCACAGCACTCGCTCAGAGTAGGTTCACAACACTCGCTCAGAGTAGGTTCACAACACTTGCTCAGAGTAGGTTCACAGCACTCGCTGAGAGTAGGTTCACAACACTCGCTCAGAGTAGGTTTGCAGCACTCGCTCAGAGTAGGTTCACAGCACTCGCTCAGAGTAGGTTCACAGCACTCGCTCACAGTAGGTTCACAGCACTCGCTCAGAGTAGGTTCATAGCACTCACTCAGAGTAGGTTCACAGCACTCGCTCAGAGTAGGTTCACAACACTCGCTCAGAGTAGGTTCACAGCACTCGCTCAGAGTAGGTTCACAGCACTCGCTCACAGTAGGTTCACAGCACTCGCTCAGAATAGGTTCATAGCACTCGCTCAGAGTAGGTTCACAGCACTCGCTCAGAGTAGGTTCACAACACTCGCTCAGAGTAGGTTCATAGCACTCGCTCAGAGTAGGTTCACAGCACTCACTCAGAGTAGGTTCACAGCACTCGCTCAGAATAGGTTCGCAGCACTCGCTCAGAGTAGGTTCACAACACTCGCTCAGAGTAGGTTCACAACACTCGCTCAGAGTAGGTTCACAGCACTCACTCAGAGTAGGTTCACAACACTCGCTCAGAGTAGGTTCACAACACTTGCTCAGAGTAGGTTCACAGCACTCGCTCAGAGTAGGTTCACAACACTCGCTCAGAGTAGGTTTGCAGCACTCGCTCAGAGTAGGTTCACAGCACTCGCTCAGAGTAGGTTCACAGCACTCGCTCAGAGTAGGTTCACAGCACTCGCTCAGAGTAGGTTCACAGCACTCGCTCAGAGTAGGTTCACAGCACTCGCTCAGAGTAGGTTCACAGCACTCGCTCAGAGTAGGTTCACAGCACTCGCTCAGAGTAGGTTCACAGCACTCGCTCAGAGTAGGTTCACAGCACTCGCTCAGAGTAGGTTCACAGCACTCGCTCAGAGTAGGTTCATAACACTCACTCAGAGTAGGTTCACAGCACTCGCTCAGAGTAGGTTCACAGCACTCGCTCAGAGTAGGTTCATAACACTCGCTCAGAGTAGGTTCACAGCACTCGCTCAGAGTAGGTTCACAGCACTCGCTCAGAGTAGGTTCACAGCACTCGCTCAGAGTAGGTTCACAGCACTCGCTCAGAGTAGGTTCACAGCACTCGCTCAGAGTAGGTTCACAGCACTCGCTCAGAGTAGGTTCACAGCACTCGCTCAGAGTAGGTTCACAGCACTTGCTCAGAGTAGGTTCACAACACTCACTCAGAGTAGGTTCACAGCACTCGCTCAGAGTAGGTTCACAGCACTCGCTCAGAGTAGGTTCACAGCACTAGCTCAGAGTAGGTTCACAGCACTCGCTGAGAGTAGTTTCACAGCACTCGCTCAGAGTAGGTTCACAGTACTCGCTCAGAGTAGGTTCACAGCACTCGCTCAGAGTAGGTTCACAGCACTAGCTCAGAGTAGGTTCACAGCACTCGCTGAGAGTAGGTTCACAGCACTCGCTCAGAGTAGGTTCACAGTACTCGCTCAGAGTAGGTTCACAGCACTCGCTCAGAGTAGGTTCACAGCACTCGCTCAGAGTAGGTTCACAGCACTCGCTCAGAGTAGGTTCACAGCACTCGCTCAGAGTAGGTTGTTGCAACCCCTGAATGGGTTGCAATGATTATGTATATATATAATTATTACCTTTTCATTTAATTTTATATTGCTTGTATTTGCGATAATAGCTAAATTGTAAATGTATTGCTTTATATTGTTATTTGACTTGTTAGGTAGGATGTAACATATTAAGTGCTCAGTTCAAGTCTTGATTGTCTAACTACTGTAATTATCGCTCTTTGCTTGTTTCCCTGCCGGCTTCTTGTTGGGCAGCGACAGCAACCCACGGTGCTATCACGTGATCGAGGGGGGGTGTCCTCACCTCGCCTGAAGTATGCAGTCTGCTGTAGACTCGCTTGGTGGTTGGACAGATTGTCTGTCTCATTATTCTTGGTAATTCTGTCGAACTCTGTTCAAAGAACATTGTATAGACTTAGTGATTTTCGACGTTGTACTGAGGTTGTGTCTCTCTTAGACACTCTGAGTAACTCAGGTCCTGAGCTGTAACTTCTGACCTAATTTGTACTGGTTTCTGTGTATTGTCAGTCGGGTATTTTCTTATGCTGAACTTAGATTCAGTAGTATGGGAGTTTCGTGACTTTTGTGGAGGATCTGCAGATGGTTCCTACTTAGTGTCGTTATATTATCTCCTTGTTCCTGATTCTGTGTCGCAGTCGCTTGTTGTATTGCTATTGGGCTTAGCATTCTTTTTATTGTTCAAGCTGACTGTTCTGATTGCCAGTTGGTCAAGAAGTTAGTTTATGTGAGGACTTTGTCAGGCAGTCGTTTAAGTCTAGTCGAGTCATGAGACATAGCGAACTACTTAGAGCACTTACATACACACTTGTTCATATTTGTAATATCTTATTAAATGTTAATGTACCAGACGGTACTTAAGAATTATAAATGTGATATGTGCTTTCAGCACAATAATATTGTACTCGAGAGAAGTGATATTATTTTGATTACTGTGATTAATTTAATTTAATTTTATATACCTCTCGACTTAATAAATTTATTAAATTTTAATTTCTCTAGTTAGTAGCCTACCAGTTGTAATCCTGAGGCACTATTGAATCATACTGAATTTTAATGGATATTTGGACAAGGATACTGACTACTTGTTACGAAAACCCAGTAACAGGCTGGATGCTAGAAGGGCAGTCCTTTCTAGTATTCACTGGAGATTTCTAAGCTTTTAGAATCGCATTTTTTGTAACAAATGGGGGCCTGTCCGGGAGGCTCTTGATCCAAGGTGTTGGAGAAATTGTCCAGTTTGACATACTAGTAACTCTATGGTCAAACATTTTGAGTACTTTCCTAATCTCAAGACTTTGAGTTTAGTCTTGTACAACATACCAGGTGGATGTATGTACCTGACTGAGTCTCTTGATCCAAGGAGATGGAATTACTGTTTATGATTTCTAGCTCTAAGACCACCAACACTAAAATTCCTATCAGGATTATAGTTTCCCATAATCACTCTCTCGTAGTACAATTATTTTCGTGATGTATGCCAAAGTGAAACAGTTAATTGATACTCTGACTTTGTCTGAGTTAAGTACATTAAAACTTCAGACGTGTTGGCGAGTAGCCAAATATCTCGGTGTGACGTATAACAGTAATTACACCGCAGAAACTGTCAGAGCATTAATTAAAGATATATTGTTTCCTGCTCTTACAGAGATGTCTGATTATGATTCAGATTCAGAAAGTCTAGTGTCACAATTAGGAAGTAAGACTCTATTTGATGAAGTAGAAGAAAGAGCAACTAAGGCAGAAGTGAGTCTAGTGTCTGAGCCTAGTGTAGCTCAGTTCCCGCTCACACCTTCCCCCCTCACTGACACTATAGTACAGAGTGTAGCTGGTTGGATGACGCAGCCACATACTAGTACAGTGTATGCTACACCTGTATCTACTTATCCCAGACCAGATCTAGACACTCTAGGGACGCCTGGACGAAGTGTCCGACCTAAGGACAGTCCAGAAAGACATGTTAATTTCCTTACTCCTCCATTACCCACTGGTCCTATCTCTCAGGAACAGTTTGAGAGGTTTGAACGCCTCATTATGTTTGCAGACTGCACAAATAGAGGCACAGAGGAAATTGAACGAAGAAGATTTCCAAAGAGAAAATGTTCGTCTGGGAAGACAACAGACTGATAGATCACAGGACACATTTTATGTGCAGAAAGCTGCATCCATGGTTCCTAAGTTTTTTGAAAGTGACTTAGACACCTATTATGATGTGTTTGAGAACCAGGCACGTGCTATGAACTGGCCACGTAAGCACTGGGCAACCTTGTTGCATACAGCTTTGACAGGAAGAGCTCAAACTTGTACTGCTGCTTTACCATTTGCTAAGTACATTAGTTATGATGCTGTCAAACGAACTATTCTAGAGATATATAACTTGTTACCTGTAAGTTATCGAAGAGCATTTCGTACGTTACAACGACGACAAGATCAAACTTGTGTAGAGTTTGCTCATGAGAAAAAAGTTGCATTTGAGAGATGGTGTAGAGCTGCCAAGTGTAACAACTACGACAGCCTTGTTCAGTTGTTACTACACGAAGAGTTTAACAACTGTATGTCTGCTGATATACAAGAATATCTGATCGATCATACTACCTCGGATATTCTGGAAACTGCAGCATTAGCAGACAATTACGAGATTTTTCACAAACTTGTACGTACTAAAACACAAAGAAACAAGGTAACTAAAAATTGTCCTAGAAGTTGGCAACCTAAAACAGCTGCTCATTGCCGGCCTGATGTACCTGCTACTGTAACTTCTCGTACCTTTACCAGGAAAACTCACAATCCTGAATCTGTCTCTGTGGCTAGACAGAAATCTGATATCGAGAAAAAGAAAGTAAAATGTACATATTGTAACAGAAAAGGACATGCTAGAGAATATTGCTATAAGTTAGAAAGAGATGCGAGAGACAGTAGTGCAGCTGGCGCCCCCACACAAGTTGTATCCTCTTCCGAGCAACAAAGGCACCAAAATCCTAGTAATACCTCTGATCCTACTGTTTTAGATAATGTTACTCAGGACAGATGACTAGCGTCAGAAAGTGTATCTGACGAAAAGATTCGTTCAGCGATGAGTCCTTACTTTTCAAGAGGTAGAATAGGATTTGACGAATCACATCTAACTGAGATAATTACTTTCAGAGACACTGGCAGTTATCTCACGTTATTAAGAGAAGATGTACTGACCATAACTGACGATACCTATACCAAGATAGATGTATTGTTAGAAGCCTATGGTGGGGCTGTTATAAAAGTACCTCTTCACAAAATATACATTGAAACAAGCTATTATACTGGTTATATTTCAGTGGGTATATCCAGTGGTGTATTTCCCATCAGGTCAGTGGACTTGTTGATAGGGAACGATATCCTTCATGCTGGTATATGTAAAGAACCACTTGTGATTGATAACAACACTGATGATAATTATGCCATTGAAGCTTGTAGAGAGAAACCTATTTTATTTCCTCTCAGCGCAATTACTAGAGCTATGTCAAAGATACAACAACCATCCTTGTCTCCTGTTGAATTAGTTGATGACAATGATTTGGGGTTGAATATGTTGTTTAGTGATGCTCTGCCCCCAGGATCATTAACACTGACTCCCCCTGGTCATCAACCTAGTCAGGACACAACTGACGTTAAATTTCTAACTCATGATGATTTAATCAAGGATCAGTTTTTTGATCAGTCACTGGAAAGACAGAGATATAGCAGTTACTGAGAGTGAAGCAAAGGATCTCGATAATTGTTACTATTATAGTAACGGTGTACTGATGTAGAAAAATACATGCAAGTTGTCAGCTGATAGTGTTTCCACCAGTCAAGCATCTCATAGTGTTACCAGTTACATTTCGTGAACAAGCCATTGATTTTGCTCACAATAGTCCCATAGGAGGACATTTGGGTGTCAAGAAGACACTCGGTAAACTGGCAAAACATTTTACTTGGCCAAAGATGAAGGAAACAGTAGCTGATCATGTGCGACGTTGCCACGTGTGTCAAGTGACACGCAAGCCAGCGCACTCACCTCCACCTACACCTCTCACTATGAGCTCTAGTAGCAAAGTTCAGTTCATCTGGACTAGACATTGTTCAGATTTGTTCAAAAGGTTGAAGCATCTGCTTTCCTCTGCTCCAGTGTTGAGTCCTAATTTTAATCTTCCCTTCTTTTTACATATAGATGCGAGTGGTTATGCAGTGGGCGCTGTGCTGCTCCAACAGTCAACATCCACTGATATTCTCCATCCTATATGTTACTATTCATCAAAGCTTAAACGACACCAGAAAAATTATGCCACTATTGAGAAAGAGGCTCTAGCTCTTGTGGTGTCCTTGGAACATTTTGACGTGTATTTGGGCAATTCCCCATTTAAAATTAACGTTTTTTCAGACCACAATCCACTCACTTATATTAACACTATGAAAAGTAAAAATGCTAGGAACATGAGGTGGGCCCTCAGAATCCAACCTTTTTCTATTAGTATAAAACACATAAGTGGTCATTGTAATGTAATTGCTGACGCTCTGTCACGTCCTTAATAATTATCAGTTACATTAAATTAACGTAATTTTAATGCCCAAATACCTTTTGTTACTTGCTATGTCAAATTCAGTAAAGTAACTTAATCCCTCCAGCCCATATTAACTATGTATACTCATGTCATGTCTAATTATTATATTTATATATTCACAGTATTGTTGTGTGTAAGGAGACATAAGCTGAGTGTTGAGTGGGTAGTGTGGTGTGGGCAATGTTACTGCGTGACGCAACACTGTCCTGCCGCAGACCCCCCCCCCTCACTACACGCCTTAAGCTGTTTCATACTCAGATGTCCATACTACATAGCATTCCACAACCACTACTTAAAGAGTGGAATGCAGTCTCCTCTACTATGATCGAGCCTCAAAGTGCCCTGCTCATCTATGCTATCCTGTCTCTACACTGATGTACATAACCACGAGTATGCAGAGATACGATACTGTGTACTGCCCTAGTACTAGGGGCATATCCTAGTGACAGACGCTGTGAAATTATAGAAGTGCTTGGCACAAGAGTGACTCTGATTAATTTTTAGATTATATTGTTAGTAATGTAACCTGAGTAATCAGTAATAATGTGAAAGACATTAATGCAACTCCAAGTGCGACCGTCTGTCGTGTTGGGGGGGGGGTGTTGCAACTCCTGAATGGGTTGCAATGATTATTATGTATATATATAATTATTAACTTTTCATTTAATTTTATATTGCTTGTATTTGCGATAATAGCTAAATCGTAAATGTATTGCTTTATATTGTTATTTGACTTGTTAGGTAGGATGTAACATATTAAGTGCTCAGTTCAAGTCTTGATTGTCTAACTACTGTAATTATCGCTCTTTGCTTGTTTCCCTGCCGGCTTCTTGTTGGGCAGCGACAGCAACCCACGGTGCTATCACGTGATCGAGGGGGGGTGTCCTCACCTCGCCTGAAGTATGCAGTCTGCTGTAGACTCGCTTGGTGGTTGGACAGATTGTCTGTCTCATTATTCTTGTTAGTTCTGTCGAACTCTGTTCAAAGAACATTGTATAGACTTAGTGATTTTCGACGTTGTACTGAGGTTGTGTCTCTCTTAGACACTCTGAGTAACTCAGGTCCTGAGCTGTAACTTCTGACCTAATTTGTACTGGTTTCTGTGTATTGTCAGTCGGGTATTTTCTTATGCTGAACTTAGATTCAGTAGTATGGGAGTTTCGTGACTTTTGTGGAGGATCTGCAGATGGTCCCTACTTAGTGTCGTTATATTATCTCCTTGTTCCTGATTCTGTGTCGCAGTCGCTTGTTGTATTGCTATTGGGCTTAGCATTCTTTTTATTGTTCAAGCTGACTGTTCTGATTGCCAGTTGGTCAAGAAGTTAGTTTATGTGAGGACTTTGTCAGGCACTTGTTTAAGTCTAGTCGAGTCGTGAGACATAGCGAACTACTTAGAGCACTTACACACATACACACTTACTTGTGCATATTTGTAATATCTTATTAAATGTTAATGTACCAGACGGTACTTAAGAATTATAAATGTGATATGTGCTTTCGGCACAATAATATTGTACTCAAGAGAAGTGATATTATTTTGATTACTGTGATTAATTTAATTTAATTTGATAATTACCTGGAGTTTACCTGGAGAGAGTTCCGGGGGTCAACGCCCCCGCGGCCCGGTCTGAGACCAGGCCTCCTGGTGGATCAGAGCCTGATCAACCAGGCTGTTGCTGCTGGCTGCACGCAAACCAACGTACGAGCCACAGCCCGGCTGATCCGGAACTGACTTTAGGTGCTTGTCCAGTGCCAGCTTGAAGACTGCCAGGGGTCTGTTGGTAATCCCCCTTACGTGTGCTGGGAGGCAGTTGAATAGTCTCGGGCCCCTGACACTTATTGTATGGTCTCTTAACGTGCTAGTGACACCCCTGCTTTTCATTGGGGGGATGGTGCATCGTCTGCCAAGTCTTTTGCTTTCGTAGTGAGTGATTTTCGTGTGCAAGTTCGGTACTAGTCCCTCTAGGATTTTAGAACATAAGAACATAAGAAAGGAGGAACACTGCAACAGGCCTGTTGGCCCATACTAGGCAGGTCCTTTACAATTCATCCCACTAACAAACATTTGACCAACCCAATTTTCAATGCTACCCAAGAAATAAGCTCTGATGTTCAAGTCCCACTCAAATCCAACCCCTCCCACTCATGTATTTATCCAACCTAAATTTGAAACTACCCAAAGTCCTAGCCTCAATAACCCAACTAGGTAGTCTGTTCCACTCATCTACTACCCTATTTCCAAACCAATACTTTCCTATGTCCTTTCTAAATCTAAACTTATCTAATTTATGTAAAGTAAAAGGACACAAGTGCAACTAATGTGACATTTATTGTGGCAGCTTCACCATCTCCGAAGTCTTAGCAAGAATCCTCCTGAAAACAGTAAACCCTGCCATCACATAGTCTCTCGTGTTATACTACACAAAGCACAGAGAGTGAACATAAGAACATAAGAACATAAGAATGTAGGAACACTGCAGAAGGCCTACTGGCCCATATGAGGCAGGTCCTTATCAAAACGATCTCTACCTAAAGCTACTCAAGAAACAACTCCCGCACCCCCCAACACCAATCAAACCCAGCCCCTCCCACTCATATATTTGTCCAGTCTCTTCTTAAAGCTACCCAAGGTCCTAGCCTCTATCATCCCACTGGGAAGACTGTTCCACGCATCTACAACTCTGTTAGAAAACCAGTACTCACCTATGTCCTTTCTAAATCTAAATTTATCCAACTTAAATCCATTATTCCTGGTTCTTACCTGGTTCGACACCCTCAGTACTTTATTAATGTCTCCCTTGTTTATGCCCGTCATCCACTTATACACTTCAATGATATCTCCCCTCATTCTACGCCTCTCCAGAGAGTGGAGATTTAAGGCTTTAAGTCTATCTTCATACGGGAGGTTCCTTACACAGTAAATCATTTTAGTCATTCTTCTCTGTATGTTCTCTAATGAGTCTATGTCCATCCTGTAGTAAGGGGACCAAAACTGAGCAGCATAATCTAAATGAGGCCTCACTAGTGATGTATAGAGCTGTAAAATAACTTTTGGACTTCTGTTACTAATACTTCTTGAGATAAATCCAAGTAATCTGTTGGCCTTGTTGCGCACACTGAGGCACTGCTGTCTTGGCTTTAGATTTCTGCTTACCATGACTCCCAAGTCTTTTTCACATTCTGTATGACCAAGCTCTACTTCACCTAGATTATAGCTTCGAGGGTTATTTTCATTACCAAGGGCAAGTACCTTACACTTATCCACATTAAACTTCATCTGCCATTTCTCAGACCAAGACATTAATTTGTTCAAATCGTCCTGGAGTTCATTGATATCCTCCTCAGAGTGAATTATACGGCCTATCTTTGTATCATCAGCAAACTTACTCATGTCACTAGTAATCCCTTCATCAAGTTCATTAATGTAAATTATGAACAAGAGAGGGCCTAAAACTGATCCTTGTGGAACGCCACTAGTGACTAATCCCCATTCAGATTTCACTCCATTAATGGTAACTCTCTGCTTTCTATTGGTAAGCCATGCCTCAATCCATGCTAGAACTTTACCTCCTATACCATGAGCTGCCACTTTTCTTAAGAGTCTCTTGTGAGGTACTCTGTCGAAGGCTTTACTAAAATCCAAATAAACAATATCATATTCCTTATCACTGTCAACTGCCTCAAATGTTCTATTGAAGAACCTCAGTAAGTTTGTCAGGCAGGAACGACCTCTCGTGAATCCATGCTGAGATTCATTTATCAAGTTATGCTCTTCAAGGTGACTTCTGATAATGTCAGCTATAATTGATTCTAATAACTTGCCCACTATAGATGTCAGGCTTATTGGACGGTAATTTGAAGGAGTGGACTTATCCCCTGATTTGAATATAGGAACCACATTGGCCATCTTCCACATCTCTGGCACAACACTGGTATAGGTGTATATAATCATGTATCTTTCCCTCCTGCGTTCCAAGGAATACAGGTTTAGGAACCTCAAGCGCTCCCAATAATTGAGGTGTTTTATCTCCGTTATGCGCGCCGTGAAAGTTCTCTGTACATTTTCTAGGTCGGCAATTTCACCTGCCTTGAAAGGTGCTCTTAGTGTGCAGCAATATTCCAGCCTAGATAGAACAAGTGACCTGAAGAGTGTCATCATGGGCTTGGCCTCCCTAGTTTTGAAGGTTCTCATTATCCATCCTGTCATTTTTCTAGCAGATGCGATTGATACAATGTTATGGTCCTTGAAGGTGAGATCCTCCGACATGATCACTCCCAGGTCTTTGACGTTGGTGTTTCGCTCTATTTTGTGGCCAGAATTTGTTTTGTACTCTGATGAAGATTTAATTTCCTCATGTTTACCATATCTGAGTAATTGAAATTTCTCATCGTTGAACTTCATATTGTTTTCTGCAGCCCACTGAAAGATTTGGTTGATGTCTGCCTGGAGCTTTGCAGTGTCTGCAATGGAAGACACTGTCATGCAGATTCGGGTGTCATCTGCAAAGGAAGACACGGTGCTGTGGCTGACATCCTTGTCTATGTCGGATATAAGGATGAGGAACAAGATGGGAGCGAGTACTGTGCCTTGTGGAACAGAGCTTTTCACCGTAGCTGCCTCGGACTTTACTCTGTTGACGACTACTCTCTGTGTTCTGTTAGTGAGGAAATTATAGATCCATCGACCGACTTTTCCTGTTATTCCTTTAGCACGCATTTTGTGCGCTATTACGCCATGGTCACACTTGTCGAAGGCTTTTGCAAAGTCTGTATATATTACATCTGCATTCTTTTTGTCTTCTAGTGCATTTAGGACCTTGTCGTAGTGGTCCAGTAGTTGAGACAGACAGGAGCGACCTGTTCTAAACCCATGTTGCCCTGGGTTGTGTAACTGATGGGTTTCTAGATGCGTGGTGATCTTGCTTCTTAGGACCCTTTCAAAGATTTTTATGATATGGGATGTTAGTGCTATTGGTCTGTAGTTCTTTGCTGTTGCTTTACTGCCCCCTTTGTGGAGTGGGGCTATGTCTGTTGTTTTTAGTAACTGTGGGACGACCCCCGTGTCCATGCTCCCTCTCCATAGGATGGAAAAGGCTCGTGATAGGGGCTTCTTGCAGTTCTTGATGAACACAGAGTTCCATGAGTCTGGCCCTGGGGCAGAGTGCATGGGCATGTCATTTATCGCCTGTTCGAAGTCATTTGGCGTCAGGATAACATCGGATAGGCTTGTGTTAATCAAATTTTGTGGATCTCTCATAAAAAATTCATTTTGATCTTCGACTCTCAGTCTGGTTAGCGGCTTGCTAAAAACTGAGTCATATTGGGACTTGAGTAGCTCACTCATTTCCTTGCTGTCATCTGTGTAGGACCCATCTTGTTTAAGTAGGGGCCCAATACTGGACGTTGTTCTCGATTTTGATTTGGCATAGGAGAAGAAATACTTTGGGTTTCTTTCGATTTCATTTATGGCTTTTAGTTCTTCCCGCGATTCCTGACTCCTAAAGGATTCTTTTAGCTTAAGTTCGATGCTTGCTATTTCTCTGACCAGTGTCTCCCTACGCATTTCAGATATATTGACCTCTTTTAGCCGCTCTGTTATTCTTTTCCGTCGCCTGTAAAGGGAGCGCCTGTCTCTTTCTGTTTTACATCTACTCCTCCTTTTTCTTAGAGGAATAAGCCTTGTGCATACATCGAGTGCCACCGAGTTAATCTGTTCTAGGCATAGGTTGGGGTCTGTGTTGCTTAGTATATCTTCCCAGCTTATATCGGTTAGGACTTGGTTTACTTGGTCCCACTTTATGTTTTTGTTATTGAAGTTGAATTTGGTGAATGCTCCCTCGTGACTAATCTCATTATGGCGGTCTGGGGCTCCGCGCATACATGACTGAACCTCAATTATGTTGTGATCTGAGTATATTGTTTTTGATATGGTGATATTTCTTATCAGATTATCATTGTTAGTGAAGATGAGGTCTAGTGTATTCTCCAGTCTAGTAGGCTCTATTATTTGCTGGTTTAAATTGAATTTTGTGCAGAGATTTAAAAGCTCGCGTGAGTGTGAGTTTTCATCAGAGCTGCCTCCTGGTGTTATTACTGCAACAATATTATTTGCTATATTCCTCCATTTTAGGTGCCTTAAGTTGAAATCCCCCAGGAGCAAGATGTTGGGTGCAGGAGCTGGAAGGTTTTCCAGACAGTGGTCAATTTTTAACAGCTGTTCCTGGAATTGCTGGGATGTTGCATCTGGAGGCTTGTAGACTGTCACAATGACTAGGTTTTGGTTCTCGACCTTTACTGCTAAAACTTCCACTACATCATTTGAGGCATTTAGCAGTTCTGTACAAACAAGTGACTCTGCAATGTACAGGCCAACCCCCCCCCTTTTGCCTGTTCACTCTGTCACATCTGTATAGGTTGTAACCTGGGATCCATATTTCGTTGTCCAAGTGATCCTTTATGTGGGTCTCAGTGAAAGCCGCTAACATTGCCTTTGCCTCTGCAAGCAGTCCACGGATGAAAGGTATTTTGTTGTTTGTTGCTGGCTTTAGACCCTGTATATTTGCAAAGAAGAATGTTATCGGACTGGTGGTATTGTTGGTACTGGGGGGGGATTTTTTTTCCGGCATTAGTATCTGTATCTGTTGGTTTGGAGTGGAGGCCATCGACTGTGGTTCCACTCCAGGAATGACTGGATTTGGTGTACGATTTCTGCCATTTCCTGCCAGTTTTTTTTCCTTCCTGGCACTAAAAAACCTCTCCCTCTTGAGTGGCTGTGGCTACCCAGGTTTTCCCATGGCCTGGGTGTTTTGTATCTTTTTGTCCCCTTTAGATGGTATGCCTGGCAATTTAAGTTATAGCACAGTCTTTCCTGTACTGAAGAGGTACATAGTTCAGGGTGAAAAAGCTTACAGGAAGGGAGTTTGCATTTTCCTGTTGTCATATGGGCATGGCATTTCCTAGGGTGGTCATAGTTGCACGTCCCATCTGTTTTTCCAGATTTCCCATGCCAGCAGATACCGAGTGCATAGTATGTGCACAGGCTTGGTTTCCGTTTGCCTTGGGTTTCTGTGACTGTATTCCCTGTTGGTGCATGTTTCCCTGTCTTACTTCTATCCTCCCTAGCACCAACAATGGAGCTCCCACCAGTTGTTTTTGGTAATTTATCCTCACTATTGCTATTGGAGTCCTCTTGTTTGCTATTTCCTGCGGTATTTCTAGTTTGCAATATTGGTTTTATCTTATCTTTGACTACACTTGTTTCCCTACTATGGCTCCTGTCCCCTATGAGGTCATTTATATGTATTCCTTCCTGCGTATAATTCCCGACTACCTGGACAAAATCTCCAGCTTCACCATTACTGTCTCCCAGGACAGCATCTCCAGCTTCCCCATTACTGTCTCCCAGGACAGCATCTCCAGCTTCACCATTACTGTCTCCCAGGACAGCACCTCTAGCTTCACCATTACTGTCTCCCAGGACAGCACCTCCAGCTTCCCCATTACTGTCTCCCAGGACAGCACTATCAGCCCCCCATTTACTGACTACCAGGACATCATCTCCAGCCTTACAGTTTCTGACTACATGGCCAGTATCAAGGGCAGTACCATTCAGCCCGGACTTTTTATGTTCCCATCTGTTGTAGAAAGCTTCCAGGTTTTCTATGAAAGCAGCTTTGATGTTGACCTCTTTTAATACCCTTGTGATTTTAGTCCACAGATTTATCTCATTTGGGCATACCCAAAAACACTTCCCTGTTTTAATACTGCTTGTAGCTAGTTCTTGGATATCTGCACAAGGGGCGTGACACCAATTTCCACAGAAATGACAATTTATGCATGTGGAAGCCTCTAGACTTAATAAATTTATTAAATTTTAATTTCTCTAGTTAGTAGCCTACCAGTTGTAATCCTGAAGCACTATTGAATCATACTGAATTTTAATGGATAATTGGACAAGGATACTGACTACTTGTTACGAAAACCCAGTAACAGGCTGGATGCTAGAAGGGCAGTCCTTTCTAGTATTCACTGGAGATCTCTAAGCTTTTAGAATCGCGTTTTTTGTAACATAGGTTCACAGCACTCGCTCAGAGTAGGTTCACAGCACTCGCTCAGAGTAGGTTCGCAGCACTCGCTCAGAGTAGGTTCACAGCACTCGCTCAGAGTAGGTTCACAGCACTCGCTCAGAGTAGGTTAACAGCATAGACTTTAGTGCTCAGTTACATTGTTGCTATTCAATAGAATTCGAAGTCTCTGCTATGAGACGATTAACTACTGGAGAGATTGCTACCTTAAGTAACTACTGGAGAGATTGCTACCTTAAGTAACTACTGGAGAGATTGCTACCTTAAGTAACTACTGGAGAGATTGCTACCTTAAGTAACTACTGGAGAGATTGCTACCTTAAGTAACTACTGCAGAGATTGCTACCTTAAGTAACTACTGGAGAGATTGCTACCTTAAGTAACTACTGGAGAGATTGCTACCTTAAGTAACTACTGGAGAGATTGCTACCTTAAGTAACTACTGGAGAGATTGCTACCTTAAGTAACTACTGCAGAGATTGCTACCTTAAGTAACTACTGGAGAGATTGCTACCTTAAGTAACTACTGGAGAGATTGCTACCTTAAGTAACTACTGGAGAGATTGCTACCTTAAGTAACTACTGGAGAGATTGCTACCTTAAGTAACTACTGGAGAGATTGCTACCTTAAGTAACTACTGGAGAGATTGCTACCTTAAGTAACTACTAGAGAGATTGCTACCTTAAGTAACTACTGGAGAGATTGCTACCTTAAGTAACTACTGGAGAGATTGCTACCTTAAGTAACTACTGGAGAGATTGCTACCTTAAGTAACTACTGGAGAGATTGCTACCTTAAGTAACTACTGGAGAGATTGCTACCTTAAGTAACTACTGCAGAGATTGCTACCTTAAGTAACTACTGGAGAGATTGCTACCTTAAGTAACTACTGGAGAGATTGCTACCTTAAGTAACTACTGGAGAGATTGCTACCTTAAGTAACTACTGGAGAGATTGCTACCTTAAGTAACTACTGGAGAGATTGCTACCTTAAGTAACTACTGGAGAGATTGCTACCTTAAGTAACTACTAGAGAGATTGCTACCTTAAGTAACTACTGGAGAGATTGCTACCTTAAGTAACTACTGGAGAGATTGCTACCTTAAGTAACTACTGGAGAGATTGCTACCTTAAGTAACTACTGGAGAGATTGCTACCTTAAGTAACTACTGGAGAGATTGCTACCTTAAGTAACTACTGCAGAGATTGCTACCTTAAGTAACTACTGGAGAGATTGCTACCTTAAGTAACTACTGGAGAGATTGCTACCTTAAGTAACTACTGGAGAGATTGCTACCTTAAGTAACTACTGGAGAGATTGCTACCTTAAGTAACTACTGGAGAGATTGCTACCTTAAGTAACTACTGGAGAGATTGCTACCTTAAGTAACTACTGGAGAGATTGCTACCTTAAGTAACTACTGGAGAGATTGCTACCTTAAGTAACTACTGGAGAGATTGCTACCTTAAGTAACTACTGGAGAGATTGCTACCTTAAGTAACTACTGGAGAGATTGCTACCTTAAGTAAGTACTGGAGACATTGCTACCTTAAGTAACTACTGGAGAGATTGCTACCTTAAGTAAGTACTGGAGAGATTGCTACCTTAAGTAACTACTGGAGAGATTGCTACCTTAAGTAACTACTGGAGAGATTGCTACCTTAAGTAACTACTGGAGAGATTGCTACCTTAAGTAACTACTGGAGAGATTGCTACCATAAGTAACTACTGGAGAGATTGCTAACTTAAGTAACTACTGGAGAGATTGCTACCTTAAGTAACTACTGGAGAGATTGCTACCTTAAGTAACTACTGGAGAGATTGCTACCTTAAGTAACTACTGGAGAGATTGCTACCTTAAGTAACTACTGGAGAGATTGCTACCTTAAGTAACTACTGGAGAGATTGCTTGTTTAATTAAGTAATCCCTAGAGATTATTTCTCGAAAAGAACTCAATAGTTTGGCTTTCCATACAAGATTGTTAATATTGATAAATTACTTGTGGTGTTGTGGTTCGTTAATAATTAATAATTTAAACAAAGAATTATGTTTTTTTTATGTGAAGTGTCAGATAACAGCCCCGAAAGTGTGCGATTTTATTTTTAACCTCATTACTAGATACGAAAAGTGAGTTAACGTAAGTATTAAATAAAGATCTGAAAGAAGCGTCGAAAGTCATTATTTCCCTTTTGTTACGACATAACTCCAGAAGTTGTAACACCATGACCATGTTATGACCATGATAGTGGCACCAGGACCATGTTATGACCATGATAGTGGTACCAGGACCATGTTATGACCATGATAGTGGCACCAGGACCATGTTATGACCATGATAGTGGCACCAGGACCATGTTATGACCATGATAGTGGAACCAGGACCATGTTATGACCATGATAGTGGAACCAGGACCATGTTATGACCATGATAGTGGCACCAGGACCATGTTATGACCATGATAGTGGAACCAGGACCATGTTATGACCATGATAGTGGCACCAGGACCATGTTATGACCATGATAGTGGCACCAGGACCATGTTATGACCATGATAGTGGCACCAGGACCATGTTATGACCATGATAGTGGCACCAGGACCATGTTATGACCATGATAGTGGCACCAGGACCATGTTATGACCATGATAGTGGAACCAGGACCATGTTATGACCATGATAGTGGCACCAGGACCATGTTATGACCATGATAATGGCACCAGGACCATGTTAGGATAATTGACTTAGTACATCATAGGCAACATATAGGGGGTACTAGAGTGTGCAGAGACAACATGACACCACATCTGATTAAGCATTTGAAGTGTGAAGAGAAGCCACGAAGGCTGGCACCAAGACTAGTGCCAATACTGTTCCAAACTAAAGGAGAAACACAAGACTCGAAGACTACTGCGGGAGAAATATAACACTCAACCTAAGACTACTGCAGGAAACACAAGACTACTGCAGGAAACACAAGACTACTGCAGGAAACACACAAGACTGCTGCAGGGAACACACAAGACTACTGCAGGAAACACACAAGACTACTGCAGGAAACACAAGACTACTGCAGGAAACACACAAGACTACTGCAGGAAACACAAGACTACTGCAGGAAACACACAAGACTGCTGCAGGAAACACACAAGACTGCTGCAGGAAACACACAAGACTGCTGCAGGAAACACACAAGACTACTGCAGGAAACACACAAGACTACTGCAGGAAACACACAAGACTGCTGCAGGAAACACACAAGACTACTGCAGGAAACACACAAGACTACTGCAGGAAACACAAGACTACTGCAGGAAACACACAAGACTGCTGCAGGGAACACACAAGACTACTGCAGGAAACACACAATACTGCAGGAAACACACAAGACTACTGCAGGAAACACACAATACTGCAGGAAACACACAAGACTACTGCAGGAAACACACAAGACTGCTGCAGGAAACACACAAGACTGCTGCAGGAAACACACAAGACTACTGCAGGAAACACACAAGACAACTGCAGGAAACACACAAGACTACTGCAGGAAACACACAAGACAACTGCAGGAAACACACAAGACTACTGCAGGAAACACACAAGACTACTGCAGGAAACACACAAGACTGCTGCAGGAAACACACAAGACTGCTGCAGGAAACACACAAGACTACTGCAGGAAACACACAAGACTGCTGCAGGAAACACACAAGACTACTGCAGGAAACACACAAGACGACTGCAGGAAACACACAAGACTACTGCAGGAAACACACAAGACTACTGCAGGAAACACACAAGACTACTGCAGGAAACACACAAGACTACTGCAGGAAACACACAAGACTACTGCAGGAAACACACAAGACTACTGCAGGAAACACACAAGACTGCTGCAGGAAACACACAAGACTGCTGCAGGAAACACACAAGACTGCTGCAGGAAACACACAAGACTACTGCAGGAAACACACAAGACTGCTGCAGGAAACACACAAGACTACTGCAGGAAACACACAAGACTACTGCAGGAAACACACAAGACTGCTGAAGGAAACACACAAGACTACTGCAGGAAACACACAAGACTGCTGCAGGAAACACACAAGACTACTGCAGGAAACACACAAGACTACTGCAGGAAACACACAAGACTGCTGCAGGAAACACACAAGACTACTGCAGGAAACACACAAGACTGCTGCAGGAAACACACGAGACTACTGCAGGAAACACACAAGACTACTGCAGGAAACACACAAGACTACTGCAGGAAACACACAAGACTGCTGCAGGAAACACACAAGACTACTGCAGGAAACACACAAGACTACTGCAGGAAACACACAAGACTACTGCAGGAAACACACAAGACTACTGCAGGAAACAAACAAGACTACTGCAGGAAACACACAAGACTACTGCAGGAAACACACAAGACTACTGCAGGAAACACACAAGACTGCTGCAGGAAACACACAAGACTGCTGCAGGAAACACACAAGACTACTGCAGGAAACACACAAGACTGCTGCAGGAAACACACAAGACTACTGCAGGAAACACACAAGACTGCTGCAGGAAACACACAAGACTACTGCAGGAAACACACAAGACTACTGCAGGAAACACACAAGACTACTGCAGGAAACACACAAGACTGCTGCAGGAAACACACAAGACTGCTGCAGGAAACACACAAGACTGCTGCAGGAAACACACAAGACTACTGCAGGAAACACACAAGACTACTGCAGGAAACACACAAGAATGCTGCAGGAAACACACAAGACTACTGCAGGAAACACACAAGACTACTGCAGGAAACACACAAGACTACTGCAGGAAACACACAAGACTGCTGCAGGAAACACACAAGACTACTGCAGGAAACACACAAGACTACTGCAGGAAACACACAAGACTACTGCAGGAAACACACAAGACTGCTGCAGGAAACACACAAGACTACTGCAGGAAACACACAGGACTACTGCAGGAAACACACAAGACTGCTGCAGGAAACACACAAGACTACTGCAGGAAACAAACAAGACTGCTGCAGGAAACACACAAGACTACTGCAGGAAACACACAAGACTACTGCAGGAAACACACAAGACTACTGCAGGAAACACACAAGACTGCTGCATGAAACACACAAGACTACTGCAGGAAACACACAAGACTACTGCAGGAAACACACAAGACTGCTGCAGGAAACACACAAGACTGCTGCAGGAAACACACAAGACTACTGCAGGAAACACACAAGACTACTGCAGGAAACACACAAGACTACTGCAGGAAATACACAAGACTACTGCAGGAAACACACAAGACTACTGCAGGAAACACACAAGACTACTGCAGGAAGCACACAAGACTACTGCAGGAAACACACAAGACTACTGCAGGAAACACACAAGACTGCTGCAGGAAACACACAAGACTGCTGCAGGAAACACACAAGACTACTGCAGGAAACACACAAGACTACTGCAGGAAACACACAAGACTACTGCAGGAAGCACACAAGACTACTGCAGGAAACACACAAGACTACTGCAGGAAACACACAAGACTGCTGCAGGAAACACACAAGACTGCTGCAGGAAACACACAAGACTACTGCAGGAAACACACAAGACTACTGCAGGAAACACACAAGACTGCTGCAGGAAACACACAAGACTGCTGCAGGAAACACACAAGACTACTGCAGGAAACACACAAGACTACTGCAGGAAACACACAAGACTACTGCAGGAAACACACAAGACTACTGCAGGAAACACACAAGACTACTGCAGGAAACACACAAGACTGCTGCAGGAAACACACAAGACTGCTGCAGGAAACACACAAGACTACTGCAGGAAACACACAAGACTACTGCAGGAAACACACAGGACTACTGCAGGAAACACACAAGACTACTGCAGGAAACACACAAGACTACTGCAGGAAACACACAAGACTACTGCAGGAAACACACAAGACTACTGCAGGAAACACACAAGACTACTGCAGGAAACACACAAGACTACTGCAGGAAACACACAAGACTGCTGCAGGAAACACACAAGACTACTGCAGGAAACACACAAGACTACTGCAGGAAACACACAAGACTGCTGCAGGAAACACACAAGACTACTGCAGGAAACACACAAGACTACTGCAGGAAACACACAAGACTACTGCAGGAAACACACAAGACTGCTGCAGGAAACACACAAGACTACTGCAGGAAACACACAAGACTGCTGCAGGAAACACACAAGACTACTGCAGGAAACACACAAGACTACTGCAGGAAACACACAAGACTACTGCAGGAAACACACAAGACTACTGCAGGAAACACACAAGACTGCTGCAGGAAACACACAAGACTGCTGCAGGAAACACACAAGACTACTGCAGGAAACACACAAGACTGCTGCAGGAAACACACAAGACTACTGCAGGAAACACACAAGACTACTGCAGGAAACACACAAGACTTCTGCAGGAAACACACAAGACTGCTGCAGGAAACACACAAGACTACTGCAGGAAACACACAAGACTACTGCAGGAAACACACAATACTGCTGCAGGAAACACACAAGACTACTGCAGGAAACACACAAGACTACTGCAGGAAACCCACAAGACTGCTGCAGGAAACACACAAGACTGCTGCAGGAAACACACAAGACTGCTGCAGGAAACACACAAGACTGCTGCAGGAAACACACAAGACTACTGCAGGAAACACACAAGACTACTGCAGGAAACACACAAGACTACTGCAGGAAACACACAAGACTGCTGCAGGAAACACACAAGACTGCTGCAGGAAACACACAAGACTACTGCAGGAAACACACAAGACTACTGCAGGAAACACACAAGACTACTGCAGGAAACACACAAGACTACTGCAGGAAACACACAAGACTACTGCAGGAAACACACAAGACTACTGCAGGAAACACACAAGACTGCTGCAGGAAACACACAAGACTGCTGCTGGAAACACACAAGACTACTGCAGGAAACACACAAGACTGCTGCAGGAAACACACAAGACTGCTGCAGGAAACACACAAGACTGCTGCAGGAAACACACAAGACTACTGCAGGAAACACACAAGACTACTGCAGGAAACCCACAAGACTGCTGCAGGAAACACACAAGAATCTAAGCCTACTACAGGCAAGGAAGTGCAGTGAGAGATACGATAATGACGTACAAAATCCTCTTGCTGCTGCTGCTGCTGCTGTTGTTGCTGCTGCTGCTCCTGCTGCTGCTGCTGCTGTTGCCGCTTGCCTGCTGCTTGCCGCAGCTGGCTGCCGCCGCTGCTGCTGCCTGCCGCAGCTGCCGCCGCCGCTGTTGCCGCTGCTGCTGCCAGCTGCCTGCCGTTGCTGCCTGCTGCCGCTGCTGCCGCTTGCCTGCCTGCTGCCGTTGCCTGCTGCTGCCGCTTGGGCTGCTGCTGCCGCTGCCGCCAGCCTGCTGCCGTTGCTGCCTGTCCGCAGCTGCTGCCCTGCTGCCTGCTACCGTTCTTGCCCTGCTGCCTGCTGCTGCTGCTGCTGCAGCTGCCTGCTGCTGCCGCTGCTGCTGCTGCCGCTGCTTGCCAGTTGCCGCCAGCCTGCTGCTTGCCGCTGAAGCTGCCGCTGCCGCTGCTGCCTGCTTGCCGTTGCCGCTTTTGCCGCTGGCTTGCCGCCGCCGCTGCCGTTGCCGCTGCCGGTTAGCCACCGGATTGCTGCCAGTTGCCGCCGTTGCTTGCTGCTGCCGTTGCCTGCCTGCCTGCGCTGCTGCCGCCTGCTGCTGCCGTTGCCGCCGCCTGCTGCTGCTGCTGCTGCTGCCGCCTGCCTGCTTGCCGCTGCTGCTGCTGCTGGCTGCCGCTGCCGCTGCTACTGCCGCTGCTGCCGGCCTGCCGGCTGCCGCCGCCTGCCGCCTGCGGCCTGCCGCTGCTGCTTGCCGCTGCTTGCCTGCCGCCGCCGCCGGCTCGCTGGGTCCACCGCGCCTGCTGCCGCCTGCCGCTGCCTGTTGCTGCCACCGCCGCTGCCCTACCGCCGCCGCTGTTGTTGCTGCCGTTGATGCCGGCTGCCGCCTGCCTGCTTCGCCAAGCCTGCCGCTGCCGCCTGCTGCTGTTGCTGCCGCTGCCTGCCGTCCCTCACCTGCCTGCCTGCTGTTGTCGCCGCTGCCTGCCGCTGCTGCCGCTGCTGCCGCTTAAGGCTGTTGCCTGCCGCCCTACCTGCCGTTCCTACCGCTGCCGCTGTTGCTTGCTGCTGCTTGCCGTTGCCGCTGCCGCCGCTGCCTGCCTGCCTGCTGCTGCCGCTGCCGCCGCCGCCTGCCGTCGCCGCCGCTGCCGCCTGCCGCCGCCTGCCTGCTGCTGCCTGCCTGCTGCCGCCGCTGCCAGCTTCGTTGCTGCCTGCCTGCCGCCGCTGCCTGCCGCCGCCGCCGTTGCCGCCTGCTGCGTTGCCTGCCTGCTGCCGCCGCCTGCCGCCATGCCTGTTGCTGTTGTTGCTGCTGCCTGGCCAGCCTGCCGCTGCTGCCTGGGCTTTCCAAGGCCTGCCAGCCGCCGCCTGCTGTTGCTGCTGCCTGCCGCTGCCGCCGGCTTGGCCACTGCTGCCGCCGCTGCTTGCTGCTGCTGCCTGCCGCTGCCGCTGCTGCTGCCTGCCTGCTGCCGCTGTTGCTGCTGCACGCCGCTGCCTGCCGCCTGCCGCCGGCTTGCTGTTGCTGCCGTTGCTGCTGCTGCCGCTGCTTGCCGCCGCCGCTGCTGTTGCCGTTGCCGCCGCCTGCCGCAAGATGAATGTTGACTGAGGCTGAGTGAGGTTGACTGAGGCTGAGTGAGGTTGACTGAGGCTGAGTGAGGTTGACTGAGGCTGAGTGAGGTTGACTGAGGCTGAGTGAGGTTGACTGAGGCTGAGTGAGGTTGACTGAGGCTGAGTGAGGTTGACTGAGGCTGATTGAGGCTGACTGAGGCTGATTGAGGCTGAGTGAGGCTGAGTGAGGTTGACTGAGGCTGAGTGAGGTTGACTGAGGCTGAGTGAGGTTGACTGAGGCTGAGTGAGGTTGACTGAGGCTGAGTGAGGTTGACTGAGGCTGATTGAGGCTGACTGAGGCTGATTGAGGCTGAGTGAGGCTGAGTGAGGTTGACTGAGGCTGAGTGAGGTTGACTGAGGCTGAGTGAGGTTGACTGAGGCTGAGTGAGGTTGACTGAGGCTGATTGAGGCTGACTGAGGCTGATTGAGGCTGAGTGAGGCTGAGTGAGGTTGACTGAGGCAGAGTGAGGTTGACTGAGGCTGAGTGAGGTTGACTGAGGCTGATTGAGGCTGAGTGAGGTTGACTGAGGCTGAGTGAGGTTGACTGAGGCTGATTGAGGCTGACTGAGGCTGATTGAGGCTGAGTGAGGTTGACTGAGGCTGAGTGAGGTTGACTGAGGCTGAGTGAGGTTGACTGAGGCTGAGTGAGGTTGACTGAGGCTGAGTGAGGTTGACTGAGGCTGAGTGAGGTTGACTGAGGCTGAGTGAGGTTGACTGAGGCTGAGTGAGGTTGACTGAGGCTGAGTGAGGTTGACTGAGGCTGAGTGAGGTTGACTGAGGCTGAGTGAGGTTGACTGAGGCTGATTGAGGCTGAGTGAGGTTGACTGAGGCTGAGTGAGGTTGACTGAGGCTGAGTGAGGTTGACTGAGGCTGAGTGAGGTTGACTGAGGCTGAGTGAGGTTGACTGAGGCTGAGTGAGGTTGACTGAGGCTGAGTGAGGTTGACTGAGGCTGAGTGAGGTTGACTGAGGCTGTGTGAGGTTGACTGAGGCTGTGTGAGGTTGACTGAGGCTGAGTGAGGTTGACTGAGGCTGTGTGAGGTTGATTGAGGCTGAGTGAGGTTGACTGAGGCTGAGTGAGGTTGACTGAGGCTGTGTGAGGTTGACTGAGGCTGAGTGAGGTTGACTGAGGCTGACTGAGGCTGACTGAGGTTGACTGAGGCTGAGTGAGGCTGAATGAGGCTGAGTGAGGTTGACTGAGGCTGGCTGAGATTGACTGAGGCTGAGTGAGGTTGACTGAGGCTGAGTGAGGTTGACTGGGGCTGAGTGAGGTTGACTGAGGCTGACTGAGGCTGACTGAGGTTGACTGAGGCTTACTGAGGCTGACTGAGGCTGAGTGATGCTGACTGAATTTGACTGAGGCTGACTGAGGCTGAGTGAGGCTGACTGAGGCTGACTGAGGCTGAGTGAGGTTGACTGAGGCTGAGTGAGGTTGACTGAGGCTGAGTGAGGTTGACTGAGGCTGACTGAGGCTGACTGAGGTTGACTGAGGCTGAGTGAGGCTGACTGAGGCTGAGTGATGCTGACTGAATTTGACTGAGGCTGACTGAGGCTGAGTGAGGCTGACTGAGGCTGACTGAGGCTGAGTGAGGTTGACTGAGGCTGAGTGAGGTTGACTGAGGCTGAGTGAGGTTGACTGAGGCTTACTGAGGCTGACTGAGGCTGAGTGATGCTGACTGAATTTGACTGAGGCTGACTGAGGCTGAGTGAGGCTGACTGAGGCTGACTGAGGCTGAGTGAGGTTGACTGAGGCTGACTGAGGTTGACTGAGGCTGAGTGATGCTGACTGAATTTGACTGAGGCTGACTGAGGCTGAATGAGGCTGAGTGAGGTTGACTGAGGCTGGCTGAGATTGACTGAGGCTGAGTGAGGTTGACTGAGGCTGAGTGAGGTTGACTGAGGCTGAGTGAGGTTGACTGAGGCTGACTGAGGCTGACTGAGGCTGAGTGAGGTTGACTGAGGCTGACTGAGGCTGACTGAGGTTGACTGAGGCTGAGTGAGGTTGACTGAGGCTGAGTGAGGTGGAGGAGGAGGCTCTTGTAGAGACAACAAAGACTGTACACAGCTTCATCAGCGGTATGTTGGTGCCATGCAGCAGCCCTGAATCAGAGTGCCTGGAGCCAGGAGCTGTGATTCGACCCCCTCTCCCAAGCATACACAAGGTGACTGCACACTGACATTTACAAAGGTGACAAACTCTTTAAGAGTGAATCTGACCTTTATGACTAGAAACAATGATCCCCTTCCCCTACGCTCCCCTCCCCTCTCCCATCTTCCCCTACCCTCCCCTCCCCTCCCCTCTCCCATCTTCCCCTCCCCTCCCCTCCCTCCCTACTCTCATCTTCCCCTCCTCCCCTAATTACCCCCTCTTCACCTCCCTTCACTCTCTCCTCACTAACTCCTCTCCCCTTACCTGTTGACGTCACCCACTACCATCCCCCTCCCTCCTTTCCCCCACTCCCTATCAGGGTGTTGGGTAGCTCACTGTTGAGAGCATTACATTCACAATCACAAGACCCCAGGTTCGATTCCCAGGCACTCAGGAACATATGATCAAGTTTTCTTATATCCAAACTGTGTTGTAGTGGTCCTGGTTAGGTGGTGGGAGGAAACAACTGTAAACTCTGTTTTGGAGGTGTATATTTCTAGTGGTGGAAGAGCCCACTGTTATTCCTAGTCCAGTTCCGAGAGAGCGGGCTGTGGGGGAAGGCCTACGTGTGGGGCACGTGACTTGAGGTTTGGCCAGGGAACCTTCCTATAGATGGTATTAAGATAAATATATATATACTACACAAGTATTGTGTGTTGACAGCTCGGTGACGCTAATGTGCGGCATCCTCAACGTACACCTAAACTAATACATAAAGTAAATGGCAGATGTTTCAGGCTCTGAGCTGAGTCTACACAATGTTAGAAAAATACTGTTTAACATAGGACATACTAACTACAACATAATACATTACACATAGTGTATAACATAGGACATACTAACTACAACATAATACATTACAAATGATGGTGGATGATAGAAATTAATGAGATTACACTTGAATAAATAATATTGGTTGATGATCCTTCATGTGATGTACAGACGCTGAACAAACTTATTTATAAAGAACAAACTGTTTAACTGAAAAAAAACTTGACCTCAAGTTTTTACTGTTAAATCGAAGAGAACGTTGACACTTAAAACAAAATGATCGAGGATTAAAGTGACATACTGTAAGGCTTGTTAAACTTAAGTGAGCACTCACTGGACTATATTAATCATCTATACAGGTTATTTACATTTAGCCCCAACTGTGCTAGGGTGAGATTTATATATGCAGAGTGATCATCAGTTCTAGGGCAGTCGTAGTCTATGAAAATGCCAAACACATTATGTGACTGAGGATTAACATTAGCAGTAACAACTGAAACTTGAGGATTCTTCATTACTTGTTGTTTAAGTAGAGAGTAAGAACAGTCAGGTTGTACGTCAGGCAGGGTGTTAGAGGTAGATGGTACTAGGTCAGGAGGATTGTCAGTTTGGCTCACTCGTCTGGGTGCCAGGAATCTTATCAGTATCACTGCATAATAACTTCATATTATCTAAATGCCATTCCTTGTACTGACCACTACTAATTTCTCAACCTTATACTTGTCACCACTTTATGCTCAACTACTCGGTAAGGATCAACAAACTTTTGGTCGAACTTTGACACTATAGATGTTTTACTGAAATTAGTTAACTCAACTCTCGAAGCTACTTTAATTTTGGTTGACTTTGCTAGTGTGTTAGTGACACATGTAAATTCTGCTGTTGATTTGTGAAGTGTTGCTTGGATTCTTCAGAGCTGGTACGAGTCGCTACAAAATCATTATAGTTTGATTTTGCGGTGGAATATAACAAGTGGTAGTACGGTAAAGGCTTATCTACACCATACAATGCATAATGTGGGGCATCACCTACAGAGGCACTGTAAGCAGAATTTAAAGCACACTGAACATCAGGTATGACTTCATCCCAGGTTGTACTATTGGCATTAATAGTTGCTCTCAATACATCGACCATTTTCTTGTTTTTTTTTTTTTTCATTAAACCATTGCTGGCAGGATGATGAGAGACAAAGGCTGACTTAGATCTTGTACAAAGTACACAGTCTTTCAAGAATCTCATTACAGAATTCACCGCCATTATCTGTTACTAGGGATTTAGGAGTAGTATGCCTGCAAATTATACATTCCTTAAATGCTTTAGCTACTGTCTCAGCAGTCTTATCTGCTATAGGAACTAACTCAATATCTGATGAAATAATATACCATAATACACAGTCGGACTTGAGTCCTGGAAATGGGAAGTACAATGCCTGCACTTTAAAGGAGTGGTTTGGGATATTGGCAGTTTGGAGGGATATGTTGTGTATCTCTATACGTATATGCTTCTAAACTGTTGTATTCTGAGCACCTCTGCAAAAACAGTGATAATGTGTGAGTGTGGTGAAAGTGTTGAATGATGATGAAAGTATTTTCTTTTTGGGGATTTTCTTTCTTTTTTTTGGGTCACCCTGCCTCGGTGGGAGACGACCGACTTGTTGAAAAAAAAAAAAAAAAAAAAAACACAGATGTTTGTTGCCCTGGAGGGAACATTGGAAATTAGTTAACAAATCTAGTGAAATTCTTTTCCCTGCTTTGCTAGTAGTGGGATTTGCACTTAGATTAGATTTGGCCCACTAACATTTTCTTTATGTTGCATGCAAACACCACATTTCTTAACATTCAGAAATGTCAGTTGCCATGCGAAGTCAAAGCATTTTAATCTGGCTTGTTTTACATAACTCATACCAGGGTGTGCAACACCTGGCACATCGTGAACTAGCTGCAGACCTACAGTCACTAGTGACTTCGAAATTACTAACTGATGTACTCTTCTGCTAGGAGTACCCAGGTCGGCTGTACGATATAGTAACTCTTGGTTCATAACAAAGTCTCTAATAAATGCTGGTGGTTTTACATAGAAATTTCGATCTTCATGCAAAAATCGAATGACAAAGACCATAAAGGATCTGTTCTTTGGGCAAACTTTACATCCTCTGCATTAAATGGAGAATCTGTTACTACTGTACTAATGTGTCGAGATAAAGCATCTGCGACTGCATTTGATTTGCCATGTAAGTGTTCATGAGAGGTTGGGTTGAACTTTTGAATTGTCAAGGACCATCTGGATAATCTTCCAGTTGGTTGTTTATACTGGAATAGAGGAATCAGTGGAACATGATCTGTCAAGACAGGAACAGTGTACTGGTATATGATATCCTAATGTTTCTTGCTTAGTTACTTTATAATTTTGTTCAGCCTTGGTAAGGACACTAGCAAATGCACCTATGCCAATGGAACTAACATCTGTTGTTAGATAGAAAGGCTTTGAACAATCTAGAAATTTCAAAACAGGAGCAGAATTTAGCTTTTCTTTTAGAGCCAGGAATGTTCTTTCTTGATGCAATGTCCAAACGAAAAGGAGTATCTTTCTTAAGCAACTCAGAGGAGCTATCAAAGAAGAGAAATTGGAAAATAAAAGTCTAAAAGAAACTGCTAAGCCCACAAAGGATCTTACGGCATCAGCAGTTTTTGGCGAGAAGCCCGTCTAGAGTGACTATGTGACCAAAAAACTATCTCTGATCTGAAAAATTTATATTTAGAGTTTGATTTTTAAATTAGCTTCTTCAAACTTACCAAGCACTATATAAAGTCTTTTGAGATGCATCTGTATGTCTTCAGACATGATGATTACATCATCTAGGTACACCATGAGTACGTTACCCATGAGGCTTCTAAATGTGTTTGTCATAAATGAGCCTCGAAAATATGATAGGGGATGAGTGCAATCCAAAGGCCATTCTGAGGAAATGATAATGACATGCTGGAGTGAAAAAGGCAGTAAGCTCTTGGCTGTCCTTGTGAAGAGGGACTTGCCAAAACCCTTGTTTCAAGTCAAGGGTCGAAAAGACTATCTCCGATATTACATAAAAGATCACCAGTACAGGCCTGTAGAGATGTGGGAGAATGCTGGCTTGGCTGCTTCCTCCTAGGTGCTGGTCACTGACTCAAGCAGTCAACAAACGTAATTCCGAAAATTACGTGCCCAAAGCTGCCATCACTTGTTGTAGGGGTTCTTGGATGAGTGATGGTGGAAGCAAACAACTGTAGACTGTTATGAAGGTAAATATTCATGTTCGCGGAAGAACCCAGCTTTCACATCTGCCCGCTGCTATTTCTGGTGGGGAGAGGCCTATGTAATAGTGTACCTCATATTGGTATCAGTGTGCCTCATATTGGTACCAGGTATCAATGTACATCATACGTGTATTAGGTGTCAGTGCCCATACTGGTATTGGGTATCAGTGTACCTCATATATGTATCAGGCATCAGTTTACCTCATACTCTCATCAGGTATCAGTGTACCTTATACTAGTATCAGGCATCAGTGTACCTCAAACTGGTATCAAGTATCAAAGTACCTAATACTAGTATCAAGTATATGTTTACCCCATACCTGTATCAGTGTACCTCATACTGGTATCAGGTACAATTGTACCTCATACGGGTATAAAGTATCAGTGTATGTGTACCTCATACTGGTATGTGTACCTCATACTGGTATCAGGTAACAGTGTACCCCATACTGGTACGTATGTGTACCTCATACTAATATCAGGTATCAGTGTACCTCATACTGCAATCATGAATGTGTACCTCATATTGGTATGTGTACCTCATATTGGTATCAAGTATCAGTGCACCTCATACTGGTATCATGTATGTGTACCTCATACTGGTATCATGTATGTGTACCACATACTGAAATCAGGTATCAGTGTACCTCATACTGGGATCAGGTATCACTATCTCATACTGGTATGAGGTATCACTACCTCATAATGGTATCAGGTATCACTGATACGGGAACCCGGTATCAATGTACCTCATACTGGTATCAATTATCTCGCAGTGTTCCCTCCCTGGTTCATGGTGTTCCCTCCCTGGTTCACAATTCCCTCCCTGGTTCACTGTTCCCTCCCTGGTTCACTATTCCCTCCCTGGTTCACAGTGTTCCCTCCCTGGTTCACGGTGTTCCCTCCCTGGTTCACGGTGTTCCCTCCCTGGTTCACTGTTCCCTCCCTGGTTCACTGTTCCCTCCCTAGTTCACTGTTCCCTCCCTGGTTCACTGTTACCTCCCTGGTTCACTGTTACCTCCCTGGTTCACTGTTACCTCCCTGGTTCACGGTGTTCCCTTCCTGGTTCACTGTTCCCTCCCTGGTTCATTGTTCCCTCCCTGGTTCACTGTTCCCTCCCTGGTTCACGGTGTTCCCTCCCTGGTTCACTGTTCCCTCCCTAGTTCACGGTGTTCCATCCCTGGTTCACTGTTCCCTCCCTGGTTCACTGTTCCCTCCCTGGTTCACGGTGTTCCCTCCCTGGTTCACGGTGTTCCCTCCCTGGTTCACGGTGTTCCCTCCCTGGTTCGGTGTTCCCTCCCTGGTTCACTGTTCCCTCCCTAGTTCACGGTGTTCCCTCCCTGGTTCACGGTGTTCCCTCCCTGGTTCACAGTGTTCCCTCCCTGGTTCACGGTGTTCCCTCCCTGGTTCGCGGTGTTCCCTCCCTGGTTCACGGTGTTCCCTCCCTGGTTCACGGTGTTCCTTCCCTGGTTCACGGTGTTCCCTCCCTGGTTCACGGTGTTCCCTACCTGGTTCACGGTGTTCCCTCCCTGGTTCACTGTTCCCTCCCTGGGTCGGTGTTCCCTCCCTGGTTCGCGGTGTTCCCTCCCTGGTTCACGGTGTTCCCTCCCTGGTTCACAGTGTTCCCTCCCTGGTTCACGGTGTTCCCTCCCTGGTTCACGGTGTTCCCTACCTGGTTCACGGTGTTCCCTCCCTGGTTCACTGTTCCCTCCCTGGGTCGGTGTTCCCTCCCTGGTTCGCGGTGTTCCCTCCCTGGTTCACGGTGTTCCCTCCCTGGTTCACAGTGTTCCCTCCCTGGTTCACGGTGTTCCCTCCCTGGTTCACTGTTACCTCCCTGGTTCACGGTGTTCCCTCCCTGGTTCGGTGTTCCCTCCCTGGTTCACGGTGTTCCCTCCCTGGTTCGCGGTGTTCCCTTCCTGGTTCAAGGTGTTCCCTCCCTGGTTCACGGTGTTCCCTCCCTGGTTCACGGTGTTCCCTCCCTGGTTCACTGTTCCCTCCCTGGTTCACTGTTCCCTCCCTGGTTCACGGTGTTCCCTCCCTGGTTCACTGTTCCCTCCCTGGTTCACTGTTCCCTCCCTGGTTCACGGTGTTATCTCCCTGGTTCACTGTTCCCTCCCTGGTTCACTGTTCCCTCCCTGGTTCACGGTGTTCCCTCCCTGGTTCGCGGTGTTCCCTCCCTGGTTCACGGTGTTCCCTCCCTGGTTCACGGTGTTCCCTCCCTGGTTCACGGTGTTCCCTCCTTGGTTCACGGTGTTCTCTCCCTGGTTCACTGTTCCCTCCCTGCTTCGGTGTTCCCTCCCTGGTTCGCGGTGTTCCCTCCCTGGTTCGCGCTGTTCCCTCCCTGGTTCACGGTGTTCCCTCCCTGGTTCACGGTGTTCCCTCCCTGGTTCGGTGTTCCCTCCCTGGTTCGGTGTTCCCTCCCTGGTTCACGGTGTTCCCTCCCTGGTTCGCGGTGTTCCCTCCCTGGTACGCGGTGTTCCCTCCCTGGTTCACAGTGTTCCCTCCCTGGTTCACGGTGTTCCCTCCCTGGTTCACTGTTACCTCCCTGGTTCACGGTGTTCCCTCCCTGGTTCGGTGTTCCCTCCCTGGTTCACGGTGTTCCCTCCCTGGTTCGCGGTGTTCCCTTCCTGGTTCAAGGTGTTCCCTCCCTGGTTCACGGTGTTCCCTCCCTGGTTCACGGTGTTCCCTCCCTGGTTCACTGTTCCCTCCCTGGTTCACGGTGTTCCCTCCCTGGTTCACGGTGTTCCCTCCCTGGTTCACGGTGTTCCCTCCCTGGTTCACTGTTCCCTCCCTGGTTCACTGTTCCCTCCCTGGTTCACGGTGTTCCCTCCCTGGTTCACTGTTCCCTCCCTGGTTCACGGTGTTCCCTCCCTGGTTCGGTGTTCCCTCCCTGGTTCACGGTGTTCCCTCCCTGGTTCGCGGTGTTCCCTTCCTGGTTCAAGGTGTTCCCTCCCTGGTTCACGGTGTTCCCTCCCTGGTTCACGGTGTTCCCTCCCTGGTTCACTGTTCCCTCCCTGGTTCACGGTGTTCCCTCTCTGGTTAACTGTTCCCTCCCTGGTTCACGGTGTTCCCTCCCTGGTTCACGGTGTTCCCTCCCTGGTTCACTGTTCCCTCCCTGGTTCACGGTGTTCCCTCCCTGGTTCACTGTTCCCTCCCTGGTTCACGGTGTTCCCTCCCTGGTTCACGGTGTTCCCTCCCTGGTTCACGGTGTTCCCTCCCTGGTTCACTGTTCTCTCCCTGGTTCACTGTTCCCTCCCTGGTTCACTGTTCCCTCCCTGGTTCATGGTGTTCCCTCCCTGGTTCACTGTTCCCTCCCTGGTTCACGGTGTTCCCTCCCTGGTTCACTGTTCCCTCCCTGGTTCACGGTGTTCCCTCCCTGGTTCACGGTGTTCCCTCCCTGGTTCACTGTTCCCTACCTGGTTCACTGTTCCCTCCCTGGTTCACGGTGTTCCCTCCCTGGTTCACTGTTCCCTCCCTGGTTCACGGTGTTCCCTCCCTGGTTCACGGTGTTCCCTCCCTGGTTCACGGTGTTCCCTCCCCGGTTCACTGTTCCCTCCCTGGTTCACTGTTCCCTCCCTGGTTCACTGTTCCCTCCCTGGTTCACTGTTCCCTCCCTGGTTCACTGTTCCCTCCCTGGTTCACGGTGTTCCCTCCCTGGTTCACTGTTCCCTCCCTGGTTCACGGTGTTCCCTCCCTGGTTCACTGTTCCCTCCCTGGTTCACTGTTCCCTCCCTGGTTCACGGTGTTCCCTCCCTGGTTCACTGTTCCCTCCCTGGTTCACTGTTCCCTCCCTGGTTCACGGTGTTCCCTCCCTGGTTCACTGTTCCCTCCCTGGTTCACGGTGTTCCCTCCCTGGTTCACGGTGTTCCTCCCTGGTTCACTGTTCCCTCCCTGGTTCACGGTGTTCCCTTCCTGGTTCACGGTGTTCCCTCCCTGGTTCACGGTGTTCCCTCCCTGGTTCACTGTTCTCTCCCTGGTTCACTGTTCCCTCCCTGGTTCACTGTTCCCTCCCTGGTTCATTGTGTTCCCTCCCTGGTTCACTGTTCCCTCCCTGGTTCACGGTGTTCCCTCCCTGGTTCACTGTTCCCTCCCTGGTTCAGTTCCCTCCCTGGTTCACGGTGTTCCCTCCCTGGTTCACGGTGTTCCCTCCCTGGTTCACTGTTCCCTCCCTGGTTCACTGTTCCCTCCCTGGTTCACGGTGTTCCCTCCCTGGTTCACTGTTCCCTCCCTGGTTCACGGTGTTCCCTCCCTGGTTCACGGTGTTCCCTCCCTGGTTCACGGTGTTCCCTCCCTGGTTCACTGTTCCCTCCCTGGTTCACGGTGTTCCCTCCCTGGTTCACGGTGTTCCCTCCCCGGTTCACTGTTCCCTCCCCGGTTCACTGTTCCCTCCCTGGTTCACTGTTCCCTCCCTGGTTCACGGTGTTCCCTCCCTGGTTCACGGTGTTCCCTCCCTGGTTCACGGTGTTCCCTCCCTGGTTCACGGTGTTCCCTCCCTGGTTCACTGTTCCCTCCCTGGTTCACGGTGTTCCCTCCCTTGTTCACGGTGTTCCCTCCCTGGTTCACGGTGTTCCCTCCCTGGTTCACGGTGTTCCCTCCCTGGTTCACGGTGTTCCCTCCCTGGTTCACTGTTCCCTCCCTGGTTCACGGTGTTCCCTCCCTGGTTCACGGTGTTCCCTCCCTGGTTCACGGTGTTCCCTCCCTGGTTCACGGTGTTCCCTCCCCGGTTCACTGTTCCCTCCCTGGTTCACGGTGTTCCCTCCCTGGTTCACGGTGTTCCCTCCCTGGTTCACGGTGTTCCCTCCCTGGTTCACAGTGTTCCCTCCCTGGTTCACGGTGTTCCCTCCCTGGTTCACGGTGTTCCCTCCCTGGTTCACGGTGTTCCCTCCCTGGTTCGGTGTTCCCTCCCTGGTTCACGGTGTTCCCTCCCTGGTTCACGGTGTTCCCTCCCTGGTTCACGGTGTTCCCTCCCTGGTTCACGGTGTTCCCTCCCTGGTTCACGGTGTTCCCTCCCTGGTTCACTGTTACAAAACACAATTAGTCTTACCTATGGTGTCAGTAATACAAAAGTTCGGGATACATATATAAACATTAAAATTAATTAATCTTTAATATAAAAATAATCTTTGGTCTAGAGGTATTTTGTACACATGTTGTTACAATAATAAATTATAATTAGCATTCTAAAATTAAATAATTAATGAGCGTACACACAGGGTACAACACAGGGTACAACACAGGGTACAACACAGGGTACAACACAGGGTACAACACAGGTTACAACACAGGGTACAACACAGGGTACAACACAGGTTACAACACAGGGTACAACACAGGGTACAACACAGGGTACAACACAGGTTACAACACAGGGTACAACACAGGGTACAACACAGGTTACAACACAGGGTACAACACAGGGTACAACACAGGTTACAACACAGGGTACAACACAGGGTACAACACAGGGTACAACACAGGGTACAACACAGGTTACAACACAGGGTACAACACAGGGTACAACACAGGTTACAACACAGGGTACAACACAGGGTACAACACAGGTTACAACACAGGGTACAACACAGGGTACAACACAGGTTACAACACAGGGTACAACACAGGGTACAACACAGGTTACAACATAGGGTACAACACAGGGTACAACACAGGTTACAACACAGGGTACAACACAGGGTACAACACAGGGTACAACACAGGGTACAACACAGGGTACAACACAGGTTACAACACAGGGTACAACACAGGGTACAACACAGGGTACAACACAGGGTACAACACAGGTTACAACACAGGGTACAACACAGGGTACAACACAGGGTACAACACAGGGTACAACACAGGTTACAACACAGGGTACAACACAGGGTACAACACAGGTTACAACACAGGGTACAACACAGGGTACAACACAGGGTACAACACAGGGTACAACACAGGGTACAACACAGGTTACAACACAGGGTACAACACAGGGTACAACACAGGTTACAACACAGGGTACAACACAGGGTACAACACAGGGTACAACACAGGGTACAACACAGGGTACAACACAGGTTACAACACAGGGTACAACACAGGGTACAACACAGGGTACAACACAGGGTACAACACAGGTTACAACACAGGGTACAACACAGGGTACAACACAGGGTACAACACAGGGTACAACACAGGGTACAACACAGGGTACAACACAGGTTACAACACAGGGTACAACACAGGGTACAACACAGGTTACAACACAGGTTACAACACAGGGTACAACACAGGTTACAACACAGGGTACAACACAGGGTACAACACAGGGTACAACACAGGGTACAACACAGGGTACAACACAGGGTACAACACAGGTTACAACACAGGGTACAACACAGGGTACAACACAGGTTACAACACAGGTTACAACACAGGGTACAACACAGGTTACAACACAGGGTACAACACAGGGTACAACACAGGGTACAACACAGGGTACAACACAGGGTACAACACAGGGTACAACACAGGGTACAACACAGGGTACAACACAGGTTACAACACAGGGTACAACACAGGGTACAACACAGGTTACAACACAGGTTACAACACAGGTTACAACACAGGGTACAACACAGGGTACAACACAGGGTACAACACAGGGTACAACACAGGGTACAACACAGGGTACAACACAGGGTACAACACAGGGTACAACACAGGGTACAACTTACTACTCTCTCATATATCTATCTACGCTAAAATAATAAATTTGAAATAACATTTGTACAACAATAAATTACAATCAACTCCTTATAAAGCTCCCTGTGTCACACGACACTTATCCGAGTTGTGACGCTCCCTGTGTCACACGACACTTATCCGAGTTGTGACGCTCCCTGTGTCACACGACACTTATCCGAGTTGTGACGCTCCCTGTGTCACACTACACTTATCCGAGTTGTGACGCTCCCTGTGTCACACGACACTTATCCGAGTTGTGACGCTCCCTGTGTCACACGACACTTATCCGAGTTGTGACGCTCCCTGTGTCACACTACACTTATCCGAGTTGTGACGCTCCCTGTGTCACACGACACTTATCCGAGTTGTGACGCTCCCTGTGTCACACGACACTTATCCGAGTTGTGACGCTCCCTGTGTCACACGACACTTATCCGAGTTGTGACGCTCCCTGTGTCACACGACACTTATCCGAGTTGTGACGCTCCCTGTGTCACACGACACTTATCCGAGTTGTGACGCTCCCTGTGTCACACTACACTTATCCGAGTTGTGACGCTCCCTGTGTCACACGACACTTATCCGAGTTGTGACGCTCCCTGTGTCACACGACACTTATCCGAGTTGTGACGCTCCCTGTGTCACACGACACTTATCCGAGTTGTGACGCTCCCTGTGTCACACGACACTTATCCGAGTTGTGACGCTCCCTGTGTCACACGACACTTATCCGAGTTGTGACGCTCCCTGTGTCACACGACACTTATCCGAGTTGTGACGCTCCCTGTGTCACACGACACTTATCCGAATTGTGACGCTCCCTGTGTCACACTACACTGATCCGTGTAATGACGCTCCATCTCAACCGTGTCACTACTTGACACCCTTTTCTCTGTGTCTCACGACACCCTAATGACGCTCCGTGTCACACGACAATTATCCTAGTTGTGACGCTCCCTGTGTCTCACACGACACTTATCCGTGTAATGACGCTCCATCTCAACTGTGTCCCTTGACACCCTTTTCTCTGCGTAATGACGCTCCTCTCCGTGTCACACGACACCCTTTTCTCTGCGTCATACACTACTGTGTCACCCTTGACACCCAGCGACACACTCACACAGCGTCTTTCTCGAGGCCAGTCACATAACACTATTCAATGTACACTACAACCGTAACTTCTTTAGTGTCACACGACACCAGGCCCGGTGGCCTGGTGGCTAAAGCTCCCGCTTCACACACGGAGAGCCCGGGTGCGATTCCCGGCGGGTGGAAACATTTCGACACGTTTCCTTACACCTGTTGTCCTGTTCACCTAGCAGCAAATAGGTACCTGGGTGTTAGTCGACTGGTGTGGGTCGCATCCTGGGGGACAAGATTAAGGACCCCAATGGAAATAAGTTAGACAGTCCTCGATGACGCACTGACTTTCTTGGGTTATCCTGGGTGGCTAACCCCCCGGGGTTAAAAATCCGAACGAAATCTTATCTTATCTTCTTCTCAGTGTTCCACTACGGTCCTATAGCATATCTCAGTGTTATACTCCATCATACTTGCTTAAGTGTCACACTACGGTCCTAGCACAGTTCAGTTTCACACTCCAACCTTTTCTTCACGTATAGTAGATATATATAAGACGTAAGTAGATATATATAAGTAGATATATATAAGACGGTCAGACGAATACTCTACTGCCAGTAGATGTCTACCGTAAAGTGTTCTGGTAGTTACTGCTGCTAAGGCCGGCTCAGCAGTACCCACAATGGGTTTGATGACGTACCCAGTGGTACTGCCGGCCGGCAGGTTAACTATTTAACCGCTAGTTTGGCAGGGGGCCGTAACATTCACAGTATTTCCTCCCTGGTTTACAATGTTCAATTCCTGGTTCACAGTGTTCCCTCCCTGGTTCACAGTGTTCCCTCCATTGTTCACAGTATTTCCTCCCTGGTTTACAATGTTCCCTTCCTGGTTCACAGTGTTCCCTCCCTGGTTCACAGTGTTCCCTCCATTGTTCACAGTATTTCCTCCCTGGTTTACAATGTTCCCTTCCTGGTTTACAGTGTTCCCTCCCTGGTTCACAGTGTTCCTTCCCTGGTTTACTGTGTTCCCTCCCTGGTTCACTGTGTTCCCTCCCTGGTTCACAGTGTTCCTTCCCTGGTTCACTCTATTACCTCCCTGGTTCACTGTCTTCCCTCCTAGAATCGCTGTGTTCCCTCCCTGGTTCACTCTATTCCCTCCCTGGTTCAGTGTTCCCTCCCTGGTTCACAGTCTTCCTTCCCCGGATGGCCGTGTTCCTTCCCTGGTTCACAGTATACCCTCCCTGGTTCACACTATTACCTCCCTGGTTCACTGCCTTCCCACCTAGGATCGCAGTGTTCCCTCCCTGGTTCACTCTATTCCCTCCCTGGTTCACAGTGTTCCCTCCCTGGTTCACTCTATTCCCTCCCTGGTTCACAGTGTTCCCTCCCAGGACAGCGTTCCCTCCCTGGTTCACTGTGTTCCCTCCTTAGTTCACAGTGTTCCCTCCCTGGTTCACTGTGTTCTCTCCTTGGTTCAAAGTGTTCCCTCCCAGGTTCACTGTGTTCCCCCCAGGTTCACTGTGTTCCCTCCCAGGTTCACTGTGTTCCCTCCTTGGTTCACAGTGTTCCCTCCCTGGTTCACTGTCTTCCCTCCTTGGTTCAAAGTGTTCCCTCCCAGGTTCACTGTGTTCCCTCCCAGGTTCACTGTGTTCCCTCTCAGGTTCACAGTGTTCCCTCCCAGGTTCGTTGTGTTCCCTCCCTTGTCCACAGTGTTCCCTCCCTGGTTCACTCTATTCCCTCCCTGGTTCACTGTCTTCCCTCCCAGGTCCACTGTGTTCCCTCCCTGGTTCAAAGTGTTCCCTGCCTGGTTCACTGTGTTCCCTCCCAGGTTCACTGTGTTCCTTCACTGGTTCACTGTGTTCCCTCCCTAATTCACTGTGTTCCTTCCCTGGTTCACTGTGTTCCTTCCCTGGTTCACTATGTTCCCTCCCTGGCTTACTGCGTTTCCTCCCTGGTTAATTGTGTTCCCTCTCTGGTTCACAGTGCTCCCACCCTGGTTCACAGTGTTCCTTCCCTGGTTCACTGTATTCCCTCCTTGGTTCACAGTGTTCCCTACCTGGTTCGTTGTGTTCCCTCCCTGGTTCGCTGTGTTCCCTCCCTGGTTCGTTGTGTTCCCTCCCTGGTTCGTTGTGTTCCCTCCATGGTTCACAGCGTTCCCTCCCTGGTTCACAGTGCTCCCTCCCTGACTCATAGCGTTTCCTCTCTGGTTCACATTGTACCCTCCCTGGTTCACAGTGTTCCCTTACTGGTTTACAGTGTTCCCTCCCTGGTTCCCTGATTCACAGGGTTCCTTCCCTGGTTCACAGTGTTCCCTCCCTGGTTCACAGTGTTCCCTCCCTGGTTCACAGTGTTCCCTCCCTGATTCACAGCCTTTCCTCCCTGATTCACTGTCTTCCCTCCAATGTTCACAGTCTTCCCTCCCTGGTTCACAGTGTTCCCTCCCTGGGTCAGACTTCCCTCCCTGGTTCACAGTGTTCCTTCCCTGGTTCACAGTGTTCCTTCCCTGGTTCACAGTGTTCCCTCCCTGGTTCAGTGTTCCCTCCCAGGTTCACAGTGTTCCCTCCGTGGTTCAGTGTTCCTTCCCTTGTTCACAGTGTTCCCACCCTGGTTCAGTGTTCCTTCCCTTGTTCACAGTGTTCCCTCCCTGATTCACAGTCTTCCCTCCCTGGTTCACAGTGTTCCCTTACTGGTTCACAGTGTTCCCTCCCTGGTTCACAGTGTTCACTCCCTGGTTCACAGTGTTCCCTCCCTTGTTCACAGTGTTCCCTCCCTTTCTCGCAGTGTTTCTTCCCTGGTTCACAGTGTTCCCTTACTGTTTCACAGTGTTCCCTCCTTGGTTCACAGTGTTTACCACCTGGTTCACAGTGTTCCCTCCCTGGTTCACAGTGTTCCCTCCCTGGTTCACAGTGTTCCCTTCCTTGTTCACAGTGTTCCCTCCCTGCTTCACAGTGTTCCCTCCCTGGTTCACAGTGTTCCCTCCCTGGTTCACAGTGTTCCCTCCCTTTCTCGCAGTGCTTCTTCCCTGGTTCACAGTGTTCCCTTACTGGTTCACAGTGTTCGATTACTGGTTCACAGTGTTCCCTTCCTGGTTCACAGTGTTCCCTCCCTGGTTCACAGTGGCCCCCTCCCTGGTTCACAGTGTTCCCTCCCTAATTCACAGTTTTCCTTCCCTGGTTCACAGTGTTCCCTTACTGGTTCACATTGTTCCCTTACTGGTTCACAGTGTCCCTCATTCGCAATGTTTCCTCCCTGGTTCACAGTGTTCCCTTACTGGTTTACAGTGTTCCCTCCCTGGTTCCCTGATTCACAGGGTTCCTTCCCTGGTTCACAGTGTTCCCTCCCTGGTTCACTGTGTTCCCTCCTTAGTTCACAGTGTTCCCTCCCTGGTTCACTGTGTTCCCTCCTTGGTTCACAATGTTCCCTCCCTGGTTCACTGTGTTCCCTCCTTGGTTCAAAGTGTTCCCTCCCAGGTTCACTGTGTTCCCTCCCAGGTTCACTGTGTTCCCTCCTTGGTTCACAGTGTTCCCTCCCTGGTTCACTGTGTTCCCTCCTTGGTTCAAAGTGTTCCCTCCCAGGTTCACTGTGTTCCCTCTCAGGTTCACAGTGTTCCCTCCCTGGTTCACTGTCTTCCCTCCCAGGTCCACTGTGTTCCCTCCCTGGTTCAAAGTGTTCCCTCCCTGGTTCACTGTGTTCCCTCCTTGGTTCAAAGTGTTCCCTCCCAGGTTCACTGTGTTCCCTCTCAGGTTCACAGTGTTCCCTCCCAGGTTCGTTGTGTTCCCTCCCTTGTCCACTGTGTTCCCTCCCTGGTTCAAAGTGTTCCCTCCCAGGTTCACTGTGTTCTCTTCCAGGTTCACAGTGTTCTCTCCCTGGTTCACTGTGTTCCCTCCCTAATTCACTGTGTTCCTTCCCTGGTTCACTGTGTTCCTTCCCTGGTTCACTATATTCCCTCCCTGGCTTACTGCGTTTCCTCCCTGGTTAATTGTGTTCCCTCTCTGGTTCACAGTGCTCCCACCCTGGTTCACAGTGTTCCTTCCCTGGTTCAAAGTGTTCCCTCCCAGGTTCACTGTATTCCCTCTCAGGTTCACACGGTTCCCTCCCTGGTTCATTCTATTCCCTCCCTGTTTCACTGTGTTCCCTCCCAGGTCCACTGTGCTCCCTCCCTGGTTCAAAGTGTTCCCTGCCTGGTTCACTGTGTTCCCTCCCAGGTTCACTGTGTTCTCGTCCAGGTTCACAGTGTTCTCTCCCTGGTTCACTGTGTTCCCTCCCTAATTCACTGTGTTCCTTCCCTGGTTCACTGTGTTCCTTCACTGGTTCACTGTGTTCCCTCCCTAATTCACTGTGTTCCTTCCTTGGTTCACTATGTTTCCTCCCTGGCTTACTGCGTTTCCTCCCTGGTTAATTGTGTTCCCTCTCTGGTTCACAGTGCTCCCACCCTGGTTCACAGTGTTCCCTCCCTGGTTCGTTGTGTTCCCTCTCTGGTTCGTTGTGTTCCCTCCCTGGTTCGTTGTGTTCCCTCCATGGTTCACAGCGTTCCCTCCCTGGTTCACAGTGCTCCCTCCCTGACTCATAGCGTTTCCTCTCTGGTTCACATTGTACCCTCCCTGGTTCACAGTGTTCCCTTACTGGTTTACAGTGTTCCCTCCCTGGTTCCCTGATTCACAGGGTTCCTTCCCTGGTTCACAGTGTTCCCTCCCTGGTTCACAGTGTTCTCTCCCTGGTTCACAGTGTTCCCTCCCTGATTCACAGTCTTTCCTCCCTGATTCACTGTCTTCCCTCCAATGTTCACAGTCTTCCCTCCCTGGTTCACAGTGTTCCCTCCCTGGTTCAGTCTTCCCTCCCTGGTTCACAGTGTTCCCTCCCTGGTTCACAGTGTTCCCTCCCCGGTTCACAGTGTTCCCTCCCTGGTTCAGTGCTCCCTCCCTGGTTCACAGTCTTCCCTCCCTGGTTCACAGTGCTCCCTCCCTGGTTCACAGTGTTCCCTCCCTGGTTCAGTGTTCCATTCCTTGTTCACAGTGTTCCCTCCCTGGTTCAGTGTTCCTTCCCTTGTTCACAGTGTTCCCTTCCTTTCTCGCAGTGTTTCTTCCCTGGTTCACAGTGTTCCCTCCCTGGTTCAGTGTTCCTTCCCTTGTTCACAGTGTTCCCTCCCTTTCTCGCAGTGTTTCTTCCCTGGTTCACAGTGTTCCCTCCCTGGTTCACAGTATTCCCTCCCTGGTTCAGTGTTCTCTCCCTGGTTCACAGTGTTCCCTCCCTGGTTCACAGTGTTCCCTCCCTGGTTCAGTGTTCCTTCCCTTGTTCACAGTGTTCCCTCCCTGGTTCAGTGTTCCCTCCCTGGTTCAAAGTGTTCCCTCCCTGGTTCAGTGTTCCTTCCCTTGTTCACAGTGTTCCCACCCTGGTTCAGTGTTCCTTCCCTTGTTCACAGTGTTCCCTCCCTGATTCACAGTCTTCCCTCCCTGGTTCACAGTGTTCCCTTACTGGTTCACAGTGTTCCCTCCCTGGTTCACAGTGTTCCCTCCCTTGTTCACAGTGTTCCCTCCCTTTCTCGCAGTGTTTCTTCCCTGGTTCACAGTGTTCCCTTACTGGTTCACAGTGTTCCCTCCTTGGTTCACAGTATTCCCTCCTTGGTTCACAGTGTTCCCTCCCTGGTTCACAGTGCTCCCTCCCTGGTTCACAGTGTTCCCTCCCTTTCTCGCAGTGTTTCTTCCCTGGTTCACAGTGTTCCCTCCCTGGTTCACAGTGTTCCCTCCCTGGTTCACAGTGTTCCCTTCCTTGTTCACAGTGTTCCCTCCCTGGTTCACAGTGTTCCCTCCCTGGTTCACAGTGTTCCCTACCTGGTTCACAGTGTTCCCTCCCTTTCTCGCAGTGCTTCTTCCCTGGTTCACAGTGTTCGATTACTGGTTCACAGTGTTCCCTTCCTGGTTCACAGTGTTCCCTCCCTGGTTCACAGTGGTCCCTCCCTGGTTTACAGTGTTCCCTCCCTAGTTCACAGTTTTCCTTCCCTGGTTCACAGTGTTCCCTTACTGGTTCACATTGTTCCCTTACTGGTTCACAGTGTTTATTCCCTGATTCGCAGTGTTCCCTCCCTGGTTCACAGTGTTCCCTTACTGGTTCACAGTGTTCCCTCCCTCATTCGCAATGTTTCCTCCCTAGTTCACAGTGTTCCCTTACTGGTTTACAGTGTTCCCTCCCTGGTTCCCTGATTCACAGGGTTCCTTCCCTGGTTCACAGTGTTCCCTCCCTGGTTCACAGTGTTCCCTCCCTGGTTCACAGTGTTCCCTCCCTGATTCACAGTCTTTCCTCCCTGATTCACTGTCTTCCCTCCAATGTTCACAGTCTTCCCTCCCTGGTTCATAGTGTTCCCTCCCTGGTTCAGTCTTCCCTCCCTGGTTCACAGTGTTCCCTCCCTGGTTCACAGTGTTCCCTCCCTGGTTCACAGTGTTCCCTCCCTGGTTCAGTGCCCCCTCCCTGGTTCACAGTCTTCCCTCCCTGGTTCACAGTGCTCCCTCCCTGGATCACAGTGTTCCCTCCCTGGTTCAGTGTTCCATCCCTTGTTCACAGTGTTCCCTCCCTGGTTCAGTGTTCCTTTCCTTGTTCACAGTGTTCCCTCCCTTTCTCGCAGTGTTTCTTCCCTGGTTCACAGTGTTCCCTTACTGGTTCACAGTGTTCCCTCCCTGGTTCACAGTGTTCCCTCCCTGGTTCAGTGTTCCTTCCCTTGTTCACAGTGTTCCCTCCCTGGTTCAGTGTTCCCTCCCTGGTTCACAGTGTTCCCTCCCTGGTTCAGTGTTCCTTCCCTTGTTCACAGTGTTCCCACCCTGGTTCAGTGTTCCTTCCCTTGTTCACAGTGTTCCCTCCCTGATTCACAGTCTTGGCTCCCTGGTTCACAGTGTTCCCTTTCTGGTTCACAGTGTTCCCTCCCTGGTTCACAGTGTTCCCTCCCTTGTTCACAGTGTTCCCTCCCTTTCTCGCAGTGTTTCTTCCCTGGTTCACAGTGTTCCCTTACTGGTTCACAGTGTTCCCTCCTTGGTTCACAGTATTCCCTCCTTGGTTCACAGTGTTCCCTCCCTGGTTCACAGTGCTCCCTCCCTGGTTCACAGTGTTCCCTCCCTTTCTCGCAGTGTTTCTTCCCTGGTTCACAGTGTTCCCTCCCTGGTTCACAGTGTTCCCTCCCTGTTTCACAGTGTTCCCTTCCTTGTTCACAGTGTTCCCTCCCTGGTTCACAGTGTTCCCTCCCTGGTTCACAGTGTTCCCTACCTGGTTCACAGTGTTCCCTCCCTTTCTCGCAGTGCTTCTTCCCTGGTTCACAGTGTTCGATTACTGGTTCACAGTGTTCCCTTTCTGGTTCACAGTGTTCCCTCCCTGGTTCACAGTGGTCCCTCCCTGGTTTACAGTGTTCCCTCCCTAGTTCACAGTTTTCCTTCCCTGGTTCACAGTGTTCCCTTACTTGTTCACATTGTTCCCTTACTGGTTCACAGTGTTTATTCCCTGATTCGCAGTGTTCCCTCCCTGGTTCACAGTGTTCCCTTACTGGTTCACAGTGTTCCCTCCCTCATTCGCAATGTTTCCTCCCTAGTTCACAGTGTTCCCTTACTGGTTCACAGTGTTCCCTCTCTAATTCGCAATGTTTCCTCCCTGGTTCACAGTGTTCCCTCCCTCATTCGCAATGTTTCCTCCCTGGTTTACAGTGTTCCCTCCCTAATTCGCAATGTTTCCTCCCTGGTTCACAGTATTCCCTTACTGGTTCAGTGTTCTCTCTCTCCTAATTGATGTGCACACTCGCCAGCATCTCCACTAGGCAATAAATAGTTGAGTGCAACAGGCAGAGGTAGATCACTGTGCACCAGTCAGAAGTAGATCACTGTGCACCAGGCAGAAGTAGATCACTGTGCACCAGGCAGAGGTAGATCACTGTGCACCAGGCAGAGGTAGATCACTGTGCACCAGGCAGAAGTAGATCACTGGAATATATTACTGTACACAAGGCATAGATCACTGTGCATCAGACATACGTCACTGTACCAGGTACAGATAACTGTACACTAGACATAGATCACTGTGCACCAGAGGTAGATCACTGTGCAACAGGCATATATCATGTGCACAAAGCATAGATCACTGTATACCAGGCTCATGATCACTGTGCACCAGGCATAGATCACTGTGCACCAGGCATAGATCACTGTCCACCAGGCATAGATCACTGTGCACCAGGCATAGATCACTGTGCACCAGGCATAGATCACTGTGCACCAGGCATAGATCACTGTGCACCAGGCATAGATCACTGTGCACCAGGCATAGATCACTGTGCACAAGGCATAGATCACTGTGCACCAGGCATAGATCACTGTGCACCAGGCATAGATCACTGTGCACCAGACATAGATCACTGTGCAGCAGGCATAGATCTCTGTGCACCAGTCAGAGGTAGATCACTGTGCAACAGGCATATATCACTGTGCACAAAGCATAGATCACTGTGCAACAACAACGAAGATCTGGGCCGGGAGAGTACCGGTGAACCAACAACAACGAAGATCTGGGCCGGGAGAGTACCGGTGAACCAACAACAACGAAGATCTGGGCCGGGAGAGTACCGGTGAACCAACAACAACGAAGATCTGGGCCGGGAGAGTACCGGTGAACCAACAACAACGAAGATCTGGGCCGGGAGAGTACCGGTGAACCAACAACAACGAAGATCTGGGCCGGGAGAGTACCGGTGAACCAACAACAACGAAGATCTGGGCCGGGAGAGTACCGGTGAACCAACAACAACGAAGATCTGGGCCGGGAGAGTACCGGTGAACCAAGAACAACGAAGATCTGGGCCGGGAGAGTACCGGTGAACCAACAACAACGAAGATCTGGGCAGGGAGAGTACCGGTGAACCAACAACAACGAAGATCTGGGCCGGGAGAGTACCGGTGAACCAACAACAACGAAGATCTGGGCCGGGAGAGTACCGGTGAACCAACAACAACGAAGATCTGGGCCGGGAGAGTACCGGTGAACCAACAACAACGAAGATCTGGGCCGGGAGAGTACCGGTGAACCAAGAACAACGAAGATCTGGGCCGGGAGAGTACCGGTGAACCAACAACAACGAAGATCTGGGCAGGGAGAGTACCGGTGAACCAACAACAACGAAGATCTGGGCCGGGAGAGTACCCGTGAACCAACAACAACGAAGATCTGGGCCGGGAGAGTACCGGTGAACCAACAACAACGAAGATCTGGGCCGGGAGAGTACCGGTGAACCAACAACAACGAAGATCTGGGCCGGGAGAGTACCGGTGAACCAACAACAACGAAGATCTGGGCCGGGAGAGTACCGGTGAACCAACAACAACGAAGATCTGGGCCGGGAGAGTACCGGTGAACCAAGAACAACGAAGATCTGGGCCGGGAGAGTACCGGTGAACCAACAACAACGAAGATCTGGGCCGGGAGAGTACCGGTGAACCAACAACAACGAAGATCTGGGCCGGGAGAGTACCAATGAACCAACAACAACGAAGATCTGGGCCGGGAGAGTACCGGTGAACCAACAACAACGAAGATCTGGGCCGGGAGAGTACCGGTGAACCAACAACAACGAAGATCTGGGCAGGGAGAGTACCGGTGAACCAACAACAACGAAGATCTGGGCCGGGAGAGTATCGGTGAACCAACAACAACGAAGATCTGGGCCGGGAGAGTACCGGTGAACCAACAACAACGAAGATCTGGGCCGGGAGAGTACGGGTGAACCAACAACAACGAAGATCTGGGCCGGGAGAGTACCGGTGAACCAAGAACAACGAAGATCTGGGCCGGGAGAGTACCGGTGAACCAACAACAACGAAGATCTGGGCAGGGAGAGTACCGGTGAACCAACAACAACGAAGATCTGGGCCGGGAGAGTACCCGTGAACCAACAACAACGAAGATCTGGGCCGGGAGAGTACCGGTGAACCAACAACAACGAAGATCTGGGCCGGGAGAGTACCGGTGAACCAACAACAACGAAGATCTGGGCCGGGAGAGTACCGGTGAACCAACAACAACGAAGATCTGGGCCGGGAGAGTACCGGTGAACCAAGAACAACGAAGATCTGGGCCGGGAGAGTACCGGTGAACCAAGAACAACGAAGATCTGGGCAGGGAGAGTACCGGTGAACCAACAACAACGAAGATCTGGGCCGGGAGAGTACCGGTGAACCAACAACAACGAAGATCTGGGCCGGGAGAGTACCGGTGAACCAACAACAACGAAGATCTGGGCCGGGAGAGTACCGGTGAACCAACAACAACGAAGATCTGGGCCGGGGGAGTACCGGTGAACCAACAACAACGAAGATCTGGGCCGGGAGAGTACCGGTGAACCAACAACAACGAAGATCTGGGCCGGGAGAGTACCGGTGAACCAACAACAACGAAGATCTGGGCCGGGAGAGTACCGGTGAACCAACAACAACGAAGATCTGGGCCGGGAGAGTACCGGTGAACCAACAACAACGAAGATCTGGGCCGGGAGAGTACCGGTGAACCAACAACAACGAAGATCTGGGCAGGGAGAGTACCGGTGAACCAACAACAACGAAGATCTGGGCCGGGAGAGTACCGGTGAACCAACAACAATAAAGATCTGAGCCGGGAGAGTACCGGTGAACCAACAACAACGAAGATCTGGGCCGGCAGAGTACCGGTGAACCAACAACAACGAAGATCTGGGCCGGGAGAGTACCGGTGAACCAACAACAACGAAGATCTGGACCGGGAGAGTACCGGTGAACCAACAACAACGAATATCTGGGCCGGGAGAGTACCAGTGAACCAACAACAACGAAGATCTGGGCCGGGAGAGTACCGGTGAACCAAGAACAACGAAGATCTGGGCCGGGAGAGTACCGGTGAACCAAGAACAACGAAGATCTGGGCCGGGAGAGTACCGGTGAACCAACAACAACGAAGATCTGGGCCGGGAGAGTACCAGTGAACCAAGAACAACGAAGATCTGGGCCGGGAGAGTACCGGTGAACTAACAACAACGAAAATCTGGACCTGGAGAGTACCGGTGAACCAACAACAACGAAGATCTGGGCCGGGAGAGTACCAGTGAACCAACAACAACGAAGATCTGGGCCGGGAGAGTACCGGTGAACCAAGAACAACTAAGATCTGGGCCGGGAGAGTACCGGTGAACCAACAACAACGAAGATCTGGGCCGGGAGAGTACCAGTGAACCAACAACAACGAAGATCTGGGCCGGGAGAGTACCGGTGAACCAAGAACAACGAAGATCTGGGCCGGGAGAGTACCGGTGAACCAACAACAACGAAGATCTGGGCAGGGAGAGTACCAGTGAACCAAGAACAACGAAGATCTGGGCCGGGAGAGTACCGGTGAACCAACAACAACGAAGATCTGGACCTGGAGAGTACCGGTGAACCAACAACAACGAAGATCTGGGCCGGGAGAGTACCGGTGAACCAACAACAATAAAGATCTGGGCCGGGAGAGTACCGGTGAACCAACAACAACGAAGATCTGGGCCGGCAGAGTACCGGTGAACCAACAACAACGAAGATCTGGGCCGGGAGAGTACAGGTGAACCAACAACAATAAAGATCTGGGCCGGGAGAGTACCGGTGAAACAACAACAACGAAAATCTGGGCCGGGAGAGTACCGGTGAACCAAGAACAACGAAGATCTGGGCCGGGAGTGTACCGGTGAACCAACAACAACGAAGATCTGGGCCGGGAGAGTACCGGTGAACCAAGAAAACGAAGATCTGGGCCGGGAGAGTACCGGTGAACCAACAACAACGAAGATCTGGACCGGGAGAGTACCGGTGAACCAACAACAACGAATATCTGGGCCGGGAGAGTACCAGTGAACCAACAACAACGAAGATCTGGGCCGGGAGAGTACCGGTGAACCAAGAACAACGAAGATCTGGGCCGGGAGACTACCGGTGAACCAAGAACAACGAAGATCTGGGCCGGGAGAGTACCGGTGAACCAACAACAACGAAGATCTGGGCCGGGAGAGTACCAGTGAACCAAGAACAACGAAGATCTGGGCCGGGAGAGTACCGGTGAACTAACAACAACGAAGATCTGGACCTGGAGAGTACCGGTGCACCAACAACAACGAAGATCTGGGCAGGGAGAGTACCAGTGAACCAACAACAACGAAGATCTGGGCCGGGAGAGTACCGGTGAACCAAGAACAACGAAGATCTGGGCCGGGAGAGTACCGGTGAACCAACAACAACGAAGATCTGGGCCGGGAGAGTACCAGTGAACCAACAACAACGAAGATCTGGGCCGGGAGAGTACCGGTGAACCAAGAACAACGAAGATCTGGGCCGGGAGAGTACCGGTGAACCAACAACAACGAAGATCTGGGCCGGTAGAGTACCAGTGAACCAAGAAGAACGAAGATCTGGGCCGGGAGAGTACCGGTGAACCAACAACAACGAAGATCTGGGCTAGGAGAGTACCAGTGAACCAACAACAACGAAGATCTGGGCCGGGAGAGTACCGGTGAACCAACAACAACGAAGATCTGGGCCGGGAGAGTACCAGTGAACCAACAACAACGAAGATCTGGGCCGGGAGAGTACCGGTGAACCAAGAACAACGAAGATCTGGGCCGGGAGAGTACCGATGAACCAACAACAACGAAGATCTGGGCCGGGAGAGTACCAGTGAACCAACAACAACGAAGATCTGGGCCGGGAGAGTACCGGTGAACCAACAACAACGAAGATCTGGACCGGGAGAGTACCGGTGAACCAACAACAACGAAGATCTGGGCCGGGAGAGTACCGGTGAACCAACAACAACGAAGATCTGGGCCGGGAGAGTACCGGTGAACCAACAACAACGAAGATCTGGGCCGGGAGAGTACCGGTGAACCAACAACAACGAAGATCTGGGCCGGGAGAGTACCGGTGAACCAACAACAACGAAGATCTGGGCCGGGAGAGTACCGGTGAACCAAGAACAACGAAGATCTGGGCCGGGAGAGTACCGGTGAACCAACAACAACGAAGATCTGGGCCGGGAGAGTACCGGTGAACCAAGAACAACGAAGATCTGCGCCGGGAGAGTACCGGTGAACCAACAACAACGAAGATCTGGGCCGGGAGAGTACCGGTGAACCAACAAAAACGAAGATCTGGGCCGGGAGAGTACCGGTGAACCAACAACAACGAAGATCTGGGCCGGGAGAGTACCGGTGAACCAACAACAACGAAGATCTGGGCCGGGAGAGTACCGGTGAACCAACAACAACGAAGATCTGGGCCGGGAGAGTACCGGTGAACCAAGAACAATAACAAATAGTGTTAACGTGACCCCCCCCCTCTTTTTCAAAGAACGACAAGCTAGTAAACACACAAACACAAGTGTACACAATTAATATTATATAGTATATATTAGTGTATATTAATAAGGAATTGATTGTGAAAATTTTTTTATGATCTTCAAAAGAGTAGTGTAGCCTAGTGTGCGCACTCACACCCACACACCCCCCCACCCCCCACACCCCCCCACACCCCCCCACACAAACATTGCCAGACTCACACATACACTCCCCACCTCCCCCACCGAAATCTCACTCCTTCACCTGATCCGTCCCCTCGATCTTTCACCCTCCCCCTTCCCACCTCTCCCTCCTTCCCCCTCTCCCTCTCCCACTCACCCACTTGCTTCACTCTCCTTCCCACTCCCCCTTCCCACTAATCTCCCACAGAGCCAAAGTTACTCCACTACTTCCCCACCCCACACTCTGACATACACAATACTAACCTAATATACAGAATTACATAGGTTTCCCACTCTGAGGCAATCAGGATAAAGCAAAAATGGGTTGCCAAAGAGCAACAAGAAAAACCAAGGGAAAGGAGGAGGAAACTGCAAAGGAAGATTGGGCAGCAGAGCTCACAAAAAGGGAACATGAATGGGAAAAGAAACTAGAAGAACTTAGCATGAGAATGGAAGAGAGGATAGACATGGAAAGCAGGAAGTGGGAGGTGCAAGTCAAAGCAGCAGAGGCCAGGATACAGAGTTTAGAAGAGGAACTGAAAAATCTGAAACAGCCTAAAGAACTAAAGAACATTTTGGGATTGACAACAGAGACTGCTACCTCAGTCACAAATAAGGGGACTGTAGGGAAAGAAGGAGCAAAACAGCATGTAGAAGCTCAATCAGGGGAGAATGTAGTAAATGAAAGACCTAAGCTATATGTGGAGGCCCTAACAGACCACAGCAGAGCCCAGGGAAAGCCGAGAAGCGAAAATGATAGGCCACTGAGCCCAAGTACATTAGCTAGTGAAACTGAAGAAAGGAAAGCTGCAATGGAGGAAATCAAATTAAATGAGAGGATACACAGGGATATGCAGTGGGAGAATGAAAGGGTGAGGTCAGTCTTTGTGTATGGGCTCCAGGAAGTTGAAGGGGAAACATATGAAGCAAGAAAACAAGGGGAAAAAAAAGCAATTGAAAGAATCATGAAAGCAATAGAAGACGACATGACCCAGCTGGAAAATTTTCGGAGAATAGGGGGGTATGTAAAAAAAAGAACTCGGCCAGTGAAAGTGACCTTCGAGGCAGAATCGACCCGGAACAGGATCCTGCAGGAGAAAGCACGATTAAGGGACATACCGGCATACAGGAAGGTGTATCTCGACTGCGACAGAACACAAGCAGAAAGGCAGAAACAGAGAGAGATGGTACAAAGGCGAAAGGAGGAAAGAGAGGGGATGGAGAAGACAGACAGGAGATCCCAGACACAGGAAGATCAAATGCAGCCTCCCTCACAACTTCCTATAGAAGCCTCCCAACCAGGTCAACCCCAGTGCAACCAAACACTCTAAACCAAAACACCCATGCCACATCCAATGCCCCCACCCACTGCATTACAAACTCCACCCCCACAGCAACCACCCATAGTTCCTTATCAGGTCTCCCACTTCCCCAACCCCAATACACCTCCCAGACCACAATCTTAGAAAGGAAGTTGAAGGTGTGGTATACAAATGCAGATGGAATAACAAATAAGTATGAGGAGTGGCACGAAAGAATCAAGGAGACATCCCCAAACATAATAGCACTCACAGAAACAAAACTCACCAGAATAATAACAGATTCAATCTTTCCAACCGGATATCAAATCCTCAGTAAAGACAGAGGGAGGAGAGGGGGAGGAGGAGTTGCACTGCTCATTAAAAACCAGTGGGGGGTTGAGAAAATGGAAGGAATGGATGGCACGGGCGAAAGGGATTACTTAGTAGGAACAATCCAGTCTGAGGGACATAAGGTGATAATTGCAGTAATGTACAACCCACAACAGAACTGCAGGAGGCCAAGAGAAGAATACAATGAGAGCAACAGAGCGATGATCGACACACTACCCGAGGTGGCCAGGAGAGCACACATGGGGGGAGCAAAGCTAGAGGATCAGGCACACATAACAGGAAAGGCACTGCAATGGATCAGAGAATATCTGACAGGGAGGCAACAACGAGTCATGGTACGCGACGAGGTGTCAGAGTGTCCTTGTTTGCAGATGATGCGAAGTTAATGAGAAGAATCAAATCGGATGAGGATCAGGCAGGACTACAAAGAGACCTGGACAGGCTACAAGCCTGGTCCAGCAACTGGCTCCTTGAATTTAACCCTGCCAAATGCAAAGTCATGAAGATTGGGAAAGGGCAAAGAAGACCGCAGACACAATATAGTTTAGATGGCCAAAGACTGCAAACCTCACTCAAGGAAAAAGATCTGGGGGTGAGTATAACACCGAGCATATCTCCTGAGGCGCACATCAATCAGATAACTGCTGCAGCATACAGGCGCCTGGCAAACCTACGGATAGCGTTCCGATACCTCAGTAAGGATTCGTTTAAGACTCTGTATACCATTTACGGCAGGCCCATACTGGAGTATGCGGCACCAGTTTGGAATCCACACTTAGTCAAGCACGTCAAGAAATTAGAGAAAGTGCAAAGGTTTGCAACAAGACTAGTCCCATAGCTACGGGGATTGTCCTACGAAGAAAGGTTGAGAGAAATCGGCCTGACGACACTGGAGGACAGGAGGGTCAGGGGAGACATGAAAACGACATATAAAATACTGCGCGGAATAGACAAGGTGGACAAAGACGGGATGTTCCAGAGAAGGGACACAGACACAAGAGGTCACAATTGGAAGTTGAAGACTCAGATGAATCAAAGGGATGTTAGGAAGTATTTCTTCAGTCATAGAGTAGTCAAGCCGTGGAATAGCCTAGAAAGTGACGTAGTGGAGGCGGGAACCATACATAGTTTTAAGGCGAGGTATGATAGAGCTCTCACGGGGCAGGGAGAGAGAGGACCTAGTAGCAATCAGCGAAGAGGCGGGGCTAGGAGCTGTGACTCGACCCCTGCAACCACAAACAGGTGAGTACAAATAGGTGAGTACATACACATACACACATACATACACACACACACACATACACACACACACACACATACACATACACATACACACACATACACACACACACACATGCACACATACACACACACACACACACACACACACACACACACACACACACACACACACACACATACTAACACATACACACATACATACACACACACACACACACACACACACACACACACACACACACACACACACACACACACACGCTAGTATTATAATTATTGGAACTACTCTCAGGGTTAGTGGTATCTCATTAGTATTACGGATACACAGAAGTGAATTGTATTTCTGGGACATATAAACAACTGACGTGCTCACACACACACACACGCGCGCACACACATACACACTCGGGGCCAGGAGCTGGGTCTCGACCCCGAAACCACAACTAGGTGAGTACACACAGCTGATCCTTGGAATTTGACTGCCTCCCCCACAGACCTCCTAGCTTTTCCCTCCCTCGCGTTTCTCTCTCTCATAGCCTTCTTCCCTCCTTTCTCCCTCTCTCTCTCTTTCTCTCCCTCTCCCTCTCCCTCTCTTTCTCCCTCTCTCTACCCTTTCTCTCCCCCTCACATTTCTCTCCCTCCCCCTTGGTCTTATCCCTCACCCCCATACTCTCTCCTCTCTCTCCCTCTTTCTACCCTTTCTCTCTCCTCTCTCTCCCTCTTTCTACCCTCTCTCTCTCTCCCCCACACCCTCTCCCTCCTCTAGCCTTCTGTCTGTGGTAATAAAAAAAAAAAAAAAAAAAAAAAAAAAAAAAAAAAAAAAAAAAAAAAAAAAAAATGGGTGGCCTTAGAGGACGGAAACCCAGAGATCTGGTGGACGAACCAGGGAGGAAAGACTGGGAGCTAGAACTCCAAAAAAGGGAGGAAGAGTGGGGAAGGAAGATAGAGCTTGGTAAGAAAATGGAGGAGCGGATAGCTGAAGAGTGCAGGAAGTGGGAAGTACAGGTCTTAGCAGCAGAAGCTAGGATACAGTGCTTAGAAGAGAAACTGCAAAGCCTGAAACAGATTAGAGAGACAAATGACAATTCAGGTGTGACATCAGGAAATTCAAAGTCAGGCGCAGACAAGGGGATGGTAAGCAACAACGGAGACATGCCGAACATGAAGGCCCTATCAGACCCACGTGGGGCCAGGGAAAAGACGACGAGCACACTAAGATCAAACGACAGGTCCGAAGACAATGAAGGTATGCTATATGCAGAGATTCTAACAGCCAACTGCAGTAGCAAGGGACAGCTGGTCAGGAAAGACAGTCCACTGAGAATAGATGTTTCAGATATGACAGGGACTGAAGGCAAGAACATGTCAATGGAAGGAAATAAAATGCCTCAGAGGACGCAGATGGAGACTCAGTGGGAGGAGGAAAGGGCGAGGTCAGTTTTTGTGTACGGGCTCCAAGAAGCCAAGGGGGCCAACTTTGAAGAAATAAAACAGGAGGAGAAAAAAATGATTGAAGGCATCATGAAAACAATAGGGGAGGGCGATATGACCCAGGTGACAAATTTTCAGAGAATTGGGTGGTTTGCGAGTGGAAGGATACGGCCTGTCAGAGTAACTTTCAAGGAAGAATCAGTTCGAACCAGGATTCTGCAAGAGAAAGCAAGACTGAGGGACAAAGAGGGGTACCAGAGAGTATACCTCGACCACGACAGAACACAAGAAGAAAGGACTACACTGAAAGAGAGGGTACAGAGACGCAAGGAGGAACGAGAAGCAATGAAAATGAGCAGGACCCAGACACAGGAGGAAGGGCAAACACACCCCACAGAATCTCCCACCAAAAGACTCCACCCGCGACATTCCCAACGCAACTGAGCAACCTATACTACAACCCACTCACTGTTCCCTCTGCCACCAATCCCCATATCACAAACCTCACCCCAACAGCTGTCCCTTATGGGCATTCTGACCCCACCCCCATCAACACAAACCCCACCTACACCACAGCCCCATATAGGCCCCCACCAAGGCTCTCGCTCCCCGAACCCCAATATTCTTGCATGACCACAATGATAGAAAAGAAACTAAAGGTTTGGTACACAAACGCGGATGGAATAATGAATAAACATGAGGAGTGGAATGAAAGAATCAGTGAAAAATCCCCAGACATCATAGCAGTCACAGAAACAAAACTCGCTGAGACAATAACAGACACAATCTTCCCAACAGGATATCAGATCCTGAGGAAAGATAGAAGGAGTAGAGGGGGAGGAGGGGTTGCACTGCTCATAAAACACCGATGGGGATTTGAGGAAATGGAAGGCATGGACATGATTGGAGAAAGAGACTACATTGTAGGTACAATTCAGTCCGGAGAACATAAAGTAGTCATTGGAGTGATGTATAACCCACCACAGAACTGCAGGAGGCCAAGAGAGGAGTACGAAGAAAACAACAGGGTGATGGTGGACACACTGGCTGAGGTGGCAAGAAGAGCTCACTCGAGCAGAGCAAAGTTACTGGTAATGGGCGATTTCAACCACAGGGAGATCGACTGGGAAAACCTGGAGCCACATGGGGGTCCCGAAACATGGAGAGCCAAGATGATGGATGTGGTACTTGAAAACCTCATGCATCAACATGTCAGGGACACAACCAGAGAGAGAGGGGAGGATGAGCCAGCAAGACTGGATCTTGTGTTCACCCTGAGCAGTTCAAACATTGAGGACATCACTTATGAGAGGCCCCTTGGAGCTAGCGATCGTGGTTCTGAGTTTTGACTATATAGTAGAGTTACAAGTGGAGAAGGTAACAGGAACTGAAGGGGACAGGCCAAACTATAAAAGGGGGGACTACACAGGTATGAGAAACTTCCTGCAGGAGGTTCAGTGGGACAGAGAAATGGTAGGAAAATCAGTAAACGAGATGATGGAATATGTGGCAACAAAGTGCAAGGAGGCAGAGGAAAGTTTTGTTCCCAAGGGAAACGGAAATAATAGGAAGACCAAAACGAGTCCTTGGTTTACCCGAAGGTGTAGGGAGGCAAAAACTAAGTGCAACAGAGAATGGAAAAGGTACAGGAGGCATAGGACCCAGGAAAACAAGGAGATTAGTAGAAGAGCCAGAAACGAGTATGCACAGATAAGGAGGGAGGCCCAGCGACAGTATGAAAACGACATAGCATCGAAAGTCAAATCTGACCCGAAACTGCTGTATAGCCACATTAGGAGGAAGACAACAGTCAAGGACCAGGTGATAAGGCTGAGGAAAGAAGGTGGAGAACTCACAAGAAACGATCAAGAGGTATGTGAGGAGCTCAACACAAGATTTAAGGAAGTATTTACAGTAGAGACAGGAAGGACTCTGGGGGAACAGACCAGATGGGGACACCAGCAAGGAATACACCAACAAGTGTTGGACGACATACATACAGATGAGGAGGAGGTGAAGAAACTGCTAAGGGACATCGATACCTCAAAGGCAATGGGACCAGACAACATCTCCCCATGGGTCCTTAGAGAGGGAGCAGATATGTTGTGCGTGCCACTTACCACAATCTTCAACACATCCCTGGAAACTGGGCAACTACCTGAGGTATGGAAGACGGCAAATGTAGTTCCCATTTTTAAAAAAGGAGACAGAAAAGAGGCACTAAACTATAGACCTGTGTCATTGACGTGTATAGTATGCAAAATTATGGAGAAGATTATCAGGAGGAGAGTGGTGGAGCACCTGGAACGGAACAGGAGTATAAATGCCAACCAGCACGGATTCACGGAAGGCAAATCCTGTGTCACAAACCTTCTGGAGTTTTATGATAAAATAACAGAAGTAAGACAAGAGAGAGAGGGGTGGGTTGATTGCATCTTCTTGGACTGCAAGAAGGCCTTTGACACAGTTCCTCACAAGAGATTAGTGCAGAAGCTAGAGCATCAGGCGCATATAACAGGAAGGGCACTGCAATGGATCAGAGAATACCTGACAGGGAGGCAACAACGAGTCATGGTACGTAATGATGTATCACAGTGGGCACCTGTGACGAGCGGGGTCCCACAGGGGTCGGTCCTAGGACCAGTGCTATTTTTGGTATATGTGAACGACATGACGGAAGGGTTAGACTCAGAAGTGTCCCTGTTTGCAAATGATGTGAAGTTAATGAGGAGAATTAAATCTGATGAGGACCAGGCAGGACTTCAAAGAGACCTGGACAGACTGGACACCTGGTCCAGCAAATGGCTTCTCGAATTTAATCCTGCCAAATGCAAAGTCATGAAGATGGGGGAGGGGCACAGAAGACCACAGACAGAGTATAGGCTAGGTGGCCAAAGACTGCAAACCTCACTCAAGGAGAAAGATCTTGGGGTGAGTATAACACCGAGCATGTCTCCGGAAACACACATCAATCAGATAACTGCTGCAGCATATGGGCGCCTGGCAAACCTGAGAACAGCATTCCGATACCTTAGTAAG
>NC_091306.1:33566764-33636764 GCF_038502225.1 Cherax quadricarinatus | reverse complement strand
TTCCCACCAGGATACCAGATCATGAGGAAAGATAGAAGGGGCAGGGGGGGAGGTGGGGTTGCTCTGCTCGTAAAAAACAGATGGAAATTCGAGAAAATGGAAGGAATAGATGAGACGGGAGAAAGAGACTACATAGCAGGTACACTTCAGTCGGGGGAACACAAAGTGGTCATTGCAGTGATGTATAATCCACCACAGAACTGCAGGAGGCCAAGAGAGGAATATGAAGAGAGCAACAGAGCAATGGTGGACACACTTGCTGAGGTGGCAAGAAGAGCTCACTCCAGCAGAGCAAAGTTGCTGGTTATGGGGGATTTCAACCACAGGGAGATTGACTGGGAAAACCTGGAGCCACATGGGGGTCCCGAAACATGGAGAGCCAGGATGTTGGACGTGGTGCTGGAAAACCTCATGCACCAACATGTTAAGGACACTACCAGAGTGAGAGGGGAGGATGAACCAGCAAGATTGGACCTTGTGTTCACCCTGGGCAGCTCAGACATTGAGGACATCAAGTATGAGAGTCCCCTAGGAGCTAGCGACCACGTGGTTCTGTGCTTTGAATACATAGTAGAGCTGCAAGTGGAGAGAATAACAGGAGTAGAATGGGAAAAACCTGACTATAAAAGAGGGGACTACATAGGGTTGAAGAACTTCCTGCAGGAGGTCCAGTGGGACAGAGAACTGGCAGGAAAGCCAGTAAATGAAATGATGGAATATGTAGCAACAAAATGCAAGGAGGCAGTGGAAAGGTTCATTCCCAAGGGCAACAGTAACAACGGGAAGACCAGAACAAGCCCCTGGTTCACCCGACGGTGTAAGGAGGCAAAAACAAAGTGCAATAGAGAATGGAAAAAGTACAGAAGGCAGAGAACACACGAAAATAGGGAGATCAGTCGCAGAGCCAGGAATGAGTACGCACAGGTAAGGAGGGAGGCCCAGCGACAGTATGAAAATGACATAGCATCGAGAATCAAGACTGACCCGAAACTGTTGTATAGCCACATCAGGAGGAAGACAACAGTCAAAGACCAGGTGATCAGATTAAGGACAGAAGGTGGAGAACTCACAAGAAATGATCAGGAGGTATGTGAGGAGCTGAACAGGAGATTTAAGGAAGTTTTTACAGTAGAGACAGGAAGGGCTGTGGGAAGACAGAACAGAAGGGAACATCAAGAGGGAATATACCAACAAGTGTTGGATGACATACGAACAACTGAGGAGGAGGTGAAGAAGCTCTTAAGTGACCTTGACACCTCAAAGGCGATGGGACCGGACAACATCTCCCCATGGGTCCTTAGAGAAGGAGCAGAGATGCTGTGTGTGCCTCTAACCACAATCTTCAACACATCCCTTGAAACTGGGCAACTACCTGAGAAATGGAAGACAGCTAATGTAGTCCCCATATTTAAGAAAGGAAACAGAAACAAGGCACTAAACTACAGACCTGTGTCTCTGACATGTATCGTGTGCAAGGTCATGGAGAAGATTATCAGGAGGAGAGTGGTCGAACACCTGGAAAGGAACAAGATTATAAATGAAAACCAGCATGGGTTCATGGAAGGCAAATCTTGTATCACAAACCTCCTGGAGTTTTATGACAAGGTAACAGAAGTAAGACACGAGAGAGAGGGTTGGGTAGATTGCGTTTTCCTAGACTGCAGGAAGGCCTTTGACACAGTTCCCCACAAGAGATTAGTGCAGAAGCTGGAGGATCAGGCACACGTAAAAGGAAGGGCACTGCAATGGATAAGGGAATACCTGACAGGGAGGCAGCAACGAGTCATGGTACGTGAAGAGGTATCACAGTGGGCGCCTGTTACGAGCGGGGTCCCACAGGGGTCAGTTCTAGGACCAGTGCTATTTTTGATATATGTGAACGACATGATGGAAGGAATAGACTCTGAAGTGTCCCTGTTCGCAGATGACGTGAAGCTGATGAGAAGAATTAAATTGGACGAGGATGAGGCAGGACTGCAAAGAGACCTGGAGAGGCTGGACATGTGGTCCAGTAACTGGCTTCTCGAATTCAATCCAGCCAAATGCAAAGTCATGAAGATTGGGGAGGGGCAAAGAAGACCGCAGACAGAGTATAGGCTAGGTGGACAAAGACTACAGACCTCACTCAGGGAGAAAGACCTTGGGGTGACCATAACACCGAGCACATCACCGGAGGCACACATCAACCAAATAACCGCTGCAGCATACGGGCGCCTGGCAAACCTGAGAATAGCGTTCCGATACCTTAATAAGGAATCGTTCAAGACACTGTACACTGTGTATGTTAGGCCCATACTGGAGTATGCAGCACCAGTCTGGAACCCACACCTGGTCAAGCACGTCAAGAAGTTAGAGAAAGTACAAAGGTTTCCAACAAGGCTAGTCCCAGAGCTCAAGGGAATGTCGTACGAGGAAAGGTTAAGGGAAATCGGACTGACGACACTGGAGGACAGAAGGGTCAGGGGAGACATGATAACGACATGCAAGATACTGCGGGGAATAGACAAGGTGGACAGAGATAGGATGTTCCAGAGAGGGGACACAGGGACAAGGGGTCACAACTGGAAGCTGAAGACTCAGACGAGTCACAGGGACGTTAGGAAGTATTTCTTCAGTCATAGAGTTGTCAGCAAGTGGAATAGCCTAGCAAGTGAAGTAGTGGAGGCAGGAACCATACATAGTTTTAAGAAGAGGTATGACAAAGCTCAGGAAGCAGAGAGAGAGAGGATCCAGTAGCGATCAGTGAAGAGGCGGGGCCAGGAGCTGAGTCTCGACCCCTGCAACCACAATTAGGTGAGTACAATTAGGTGAGTACACACACACACACACAAACACATACACACACACACACATACACATACAACAGGCCTAGTGTCTAATCGAAATGTGCCTAGGACCAAATGGTAACTAACTGTGCACCAGGCATAGATCACTGTGCACCAGACATAGATCACTGAGCACCAGGCATAGATCACTGTGCACTAGACATAGATCACTGTGCACCAGGCATAGATCACTGTGCACCAGGCATAGATCACTGTGCACCAGGCATAGATCACTGTGCACCAGGCATAGATCACTGTGCACCAGGCATAGATCACTGTGCACCAGGCATAGATCACTGTGCACCAGGCATAGATCACTGTGCACCAGGCATAGATCACTGTGCACCAGGCATACATCACTGTGCACCAGGCATAGATCACTGTGCACCAGGCATAGATCACTGTGCACCAGGCATAGATCACTGTGCACCAGGCATAGATCACTGTGCACCAGGCATAGACCACTGTGCACCAAGTATAGATCACTGTGCACCAGGCATAGATCACTGTGTACCAGGCATAGATCACTGTGCACCAGGCATAGATCACTGTGCACCAGGCATAGATCACTGTGCACCAGGCATAGATCACTGTGCACCAAGTACAGATCACTGTGCACCAGGCATAGATCACACTGTGTACCAGGCATAGATCACTGGGCACCAGGCATAGATCACTATGCACCAGGCATAGATCACTGTGCACCAGGCATAGACCACTGTGCACCAAGTATAGATCACTGTGCACCAGGCATAGATCACTGTGTACCAGGCATAGATCACTGTGCACCAGGCATAGATCACTATGCACCAGGCATAGATCACTGTGCACCAAGTATAGATTACTGTGCACCAGGCATAGATCACTGTGTACCAGGCATAGATCACTGTGCACCTGGCATAGATCAATGTGCACCAAGTATAGATCACTGTGCACCAGGCATAGATCACTATGCACCAGGAACAGATCACTGTGCACCAAGTTTACATCACTGTGCACCAGGCATAGATCACTGTGCACCAGGCATAGATCACTGTGCACCTGGCATAGATCACTATGCACCAGGCATAGATCACTGTGCACAAGGCATAGAACACTGTGCACCAGTCATAGATCACTGTGCACCAAGTATAGATCACTGTGCACCAGGCATAGATCACTGTGCACCAGGCACAGATCACTGTGCACCAGACATAGATCACTGTGCACCAGGCACAGATCAATGTGCACCAGGTATAGATCACTGTGCACCAGGCATAGATCACTGTGCACCAGGCACAGATCAATGTGCACCAGGTATAGATCATTGTGCACCAGGCATAGATCACTGTACACCATGCACAGATCAATGTGCACCAGGCATAGATCACTGTGCACCAGGCAAGGATCACTGTACACCAGGCACAGATCAATGTGCACCAGGCACAGATCACTGTGCACCAGGTATAGATCACTGTACACCAGCACAGATCAATGTGCACCAGGCATAGATCACTGTGCACCAGGTATAGATCACTGTGCACCAGACATAGATCACTGTGCACCAGGCATAGATCACTGTGCACCAAGCATAGATCACTGTGCACCACACAGATCACTGTGCACCAGGCATAGATCACTGTGCACCTGGCATAGATCACTGTGCACCAGGCACAGATCACTGTGCACCAGACATAGATCACTGTGCACCAGGCAGAGATCACTGTGCACCAGGCACAGATCACTGTGCCTCAGGCACAGATCACTGTGCACCAGGCACAGATCACTGTGCACCAGGCACAGATCACTGTGCACCAGGCACAGATCACTGTGCACCAGGCACAGATCACTATGCACCAGGCATAGATCACTGTGCACCAGGTATAGATTACTGTGCACCAGGTATAGATCACTGTGCACCAGACATAGATCACTGTGCACCAGACATAGATCACTGTGCACCAGACATAGATCACTGTGCACCAGGCACAGATCACTGTGCACCAGGCACAGATCACTGTGCACCAGACATAGACCACTGTGCACCAGACATAGATCACTGTGCACCAGACATAGATCACTGTGCACCAGGCACAGATCACTGTGCACCAGGCACAGATCACTGTGCACAAGGCACAGATCACTGTGCACCAGACATAGATCACAGTGCACCAGACATAGATCACTGTGCACCAGACATAGATCACTGTGCACCAGGTATAGATCACTGTGCACCAGACATAGATCACTATGCACCAGGCACAGATCACTGTGCACCAGGCACAGATCACTGTGCACCAGACATAGATCACTGTGCACCAGACATAGATCACTGTGCACCAGGCATAGATCACTGTGCACCAGGCATAGACCACTGTGCACCAAGTATAGATCACTGTGCACCAGGCATAGATCACTGTGTACCAGGCATAGATCACTGTGCACCAGGCATAGATCACTGTGCACCAGGTAAAGATCACTGTGCACCAGACATAGATCACTATGTACCAGGCACAGATCACTGTGCACCAGACACAGATCACTGTGCACCAGACATAGATCACTGTGCACCAGACATAGATCACTAAGCACCAGACATAGATCACCGTGCACCAGGCATAGACCACTGTGCACCAAGTATAGATCACTGTGCACCAGGCATAGATCACTGTGTACCAGGCATAGATCACTGTGCACCAGGCATAGATCACTATGCACCAGGCATAGATCACTGTGCACCAAGTATAGATTACTGTGCACCAGGCATAGATCACTGTGTACCAGGCATAGATCACTGTGCACCTGGCATAGATCAATGTGCACCAAGTATAGATCACTGTGCACCAGGCATAGATCACTATGCACCAGGAACAGATCACTGTGCACCAAGTATATATCACTGAGCACCAGGCATAGATCACTGTGCACCAGGCATAGATCACTGTGCACCTGGCATAGATCACTATGCACCAGGCATAGATCACTGTGCACAAGGCATAGAACACTGTGCACCAGTCATAGATCACTGTGCACCAAGTATAGATCACTGTGCACCAGGCATAGATCACTGTGCACCAGGCAGAGATCACTGTGCACCAGACATAGATCACTGTGCACCAGGCACAGATCAATGTGCACCAGGTATAGATCACTGTGCACCAGGCATAGATCACTGTGCACCAGGCACAGATCAATGTGCACCAGGTATAGATCATTGTGCACCAGGCATAGATCACTGTACACCATGCACAGATCAATGTGCACCAGGCATAGATCACTGTGCACCAGGCAAGGATCACTGTACACCAGGCACAGATCAATGTGCACCAGGCACAGATCACTGTGCACCAGGTATAGATCACTGTACACCAGGCACAGATCAATGTGCACCAGGCATAGATCACTGTGCACCAGGTATAGATCACTGTGCACCAGGCATAGATCACTGTGCACCAGACATAGATCACTGTGCACCAGGCATAGATCACTGTGCACCAGGTATAGATCACTGTGCACCAGGTATAGATCACTGTGCACCAGGTATAGATCACTGTGCACCAGGTATAGATCACTGTGCACCAGGTATAGATCACTGTGCACCAGGTATAGATCACTGTGCTCCAGGTATAGATCACTGTGCACCAGGTATAGATCACTGTGCACCAGGTATAGATCACTGTGCACCAGGTATAGATCACTGTGCACCAGGCATAGATCACTGTGCACCAGGTATAGATCACTGTGCATCAGGTATAGATCACTGTGCACCAGGTATAGATCACTGTGCACCAGGCATAGATCACTGTGCACCAGGTATAGATCACTGTGCACCAGACATAGATCACTGTGCACCAGGTATAGATCACTGTGCACCAGGTATAGATCACTGTGCACCAGACATAGATCACTGTGCACCAGGTATAGATCACTGTGCACCAGACATAGATCACTGTGCACCAGGTATAGATCACTGTGCACCAGACATAGATCACTGTGCACCAGACATAGATCACTGTGCACCAGACATAGATCACTGTGCACCAGACATAGATCACTGTGCACCAGACATAGATCACTGTGCACCAGGTATAGATCACTGTGCACCAGGTATAGATCACTGTGCACCAGGTATAGATCACTGTGCACCAGACATAGATCACTGTGCACCAGACATAGATCACTGTGCACCAGACATAGATCACTGTGCACCAGGCAGATAATGGTAACACTGGTGATTGGTAACATTGAGTAAATATTTACAATGAAGTTAAGTGATCAGTTTCAAGGTTACAATGTACCACTATACACCCTTGTTTCGAGGTTACAATGTACCACTATACTCTTTTGTTTCGAGGTTACAATGTACCACTATACACCCTTGTTTCGAGGTTACAATGTACCACTATACTCTTTTGTTTCGAGGTTACAATGTACCACTATACACCCTTGTTTCGAGGTTACAATGTACCACTATACACCCTTGTTTCGAGGTTACAATGTACCACTATACACCCTTGTTTCGAGGTTACAATGTCCCACTATACACCCTTGTTTCAAGGTTACAATGTACCACTATACACCCTTGTTTCGAGGTTACAATGTACCACTATACACCCTTGTTTCAAGGTTACAATGTACCACTATACACCCTTGTTTCAAGGTTACAATGTACCACTATACACCCTTGTTTCGAGGTTACAATGTACCACTATACACCCTTGTTTCGAGGTTACAATGTACCACTATACACCCTTGTTTTGAGGTTACAATGTACCACTATACACCCTTGTTTCAAGGTTACAATGCACCACTATACACCCTTGTTTCGAGGTTACAATGTACCACTATACACCCTTGTTTCGAGGTTACAATGTACCACTATACACCCTTGTTTCAAGGTTACAATGTACCACTATACACCCTTGTTTCGAGGTTACAATGCACCACTATACACCCTTGTTTCAAGGTTACAATGCACCACTATACACCCTTGTTTCGAGGTTACAATGTACCACTATACACCCTTGTTTCGAGGTTACAATGTACCACTATACACCCTTGTTTTAAGGTTACAATGCACCACTATACACCCTTGTTTCGAGGTTACAATGCACCACTATACACCCTTGTTTCAAGGTTACAATGTACCACTATACACCCTTGTTTCAAGGTTACAATGTACCACTATACACCCTTGTTTCGAGGTTACAATGCACCACTATACACCCTTGTTTCAAGGTTACAATGCACCACTATACACCCTTGTTTCGAGGTTACAATGTACCACTATACACCCTTGTTTCAAGGTTCCAATGTACCACTATACACCCTTGTTTCAAGGTTACAATGCACCACTATACACCCTTGTTTCGAGGTTACAATGTACCACTATACACCCTTGTTTCAAGGTTACAATGTACTACTATACACCCTTGTTTCAAGGTTACAATGTACCACTATACACCCTTGTTTCAAGGTTACAAAGTACCACTATACACCCTTGTTTCAAGGTTACAATGTACCACTATACACCCTTGTTTCGAGGTTACAATGTACCACTATACACCCTTGTTTCGAGGTTACAATGTACCACTATACACCCTTGTTTCAAGGTTACAATGCACCACTATACACCCTTGTTTCGAGGTTACAATGAACCACTATACACCCTTGTTTCGAGGTTACAATGTACCACTATACACCCTTGTTTCAAGGTTACAATGTACTACTATACACCCTTGTTTCAAGGTTACAATGCACCACTATACACCCTTGTTTTGAGGTTACAATGAACCACTATACACCCTTGTTTCGAGGTTACAATGCACCACTATACACCCTTGTTTCCAGGTTACAATGCACCATTATACACCCTTGTTTCTAGGTTACAATGCATCACTATACACCCTTGTTTCGAGGTTACAATGCACCAAGATATATCGTTATTAGTCTGAGAATTTATCAAGAACACAATACAAGGAAATACACACTAGTGTGGCATGGTCAGAGTATGTTACATTTTATTTTGCGTCAGTCACACACCCATATAGGCTGCCTCCCGATCAGTGAACCAGGTGCTAAGGGTTTAACGAGCAGGGGTCCCATCGTTATACCAGAACCAAGGTTCAACCAGCCAATGACAAGGAAGCCTAGCAAAGCTGTGAAGCGATGTGGTACACTCGTGAAGCAGTTTTGGTAGACTTACCTTCACAGCTGGTCGCTACAGTGCTCACAGTGTCACAGCTGGTCGCTACAGTGCTCACAGTGTCACAGCTGGTCGCTACAGTGCTCACAGTGTCACAGCTGGTCGCTACAGTGCTCACAGTGTCACAGCTGGTCGCTACAGTGCTCACAGCGTCACAGCTGGTCGCTACAGTGCTCACAGTGTCACAGCTGGTCGCTACAGTGCTCACAGAGTCACAGCTGGTCGCTACAGTGCTCACAGTGTCACAGCTGGTCGCTACAGTGCTCACAGTGTCACAGCTGGTCGCTACAGTGCTCACAGTGTCACAGCTGGTCGCTACAGTGCTCACAGTGTCACAGCTGGTCGCTACAGTGCTCACAGTGTCACAGCTGGTCGCTACAGTGCTCACAGTGTCACAGCTGGTCGCTACAGTGCTCACAGTGTCACAGCTGGTCGCTACAGTGCTCACAGTGTCACAGCTGGTCGCTACAGTGCTCACAGTGTCACAGCTGGTCGCTACAGTGCTCACAGCGTCACAGCTGGTCGCTACAGTGCTCACAGCGTCACAGCTGGTCGCTACAGTGCTCACAGTGTCACAGCTGGTCGCTACAGTGCTCACAGTGCCACAGCTGGTCGCTACAGCGCTCACAGCGTCACAGCTGGTCGCTACAGTGCTCACAGTGTCAAAACTGCTCGCTACAGTGCTCACAGTGCCACAGCTGGTCGCTACAGCGCTCACAGTGTCACAGCTGGTCGCTACAGTGCTCACAGCGTCACAGCTGGTCGCTACAGTGCTCACAGTGTCACAGCTGGTCGCTACAGTGCTCACAGTGTCACAGCTGGTCGCTACAGTGCTCACAGTGTCACAGCTGGTCGCTACAGTGATCACAGTGTCACAGCTGGTCGCTACAATGCTCACAGTGTCACAGCTGGTCGCTACAGTGCTCACAGCGTCACAGTTGGTCGCTACAGTGCTCACAGCGTCACAGCTGGTCGCTACAGTGCTCACAGCATCACAGCTGGTCGCTACAGTGCTCCCAGTGTCACAGCTGGTCGCTACAGTGCTCACAGTGTCACAGCTGGTCGCTACAGTGCTCACAGTGTCACAGCTGGTCGCTACAGTGCTCACAGCGTCACAGCTGGTCGCTACAGTGCTCACAGTGTCACAGCTGGTCGCTACAGTGCTCACAGCGTCACAGCTGGTCGCTACAGTGCTCACAGTGTCACAGCTGGTCGCTACAGTGCTCACAGTGTCACAGCTGGTCGCTACAGTGCTCACAGTGTCACAGCTGTTCGCTACAGTGCTCACAGTGTCACAGCTGGTCGCTACAGTGCTCACAGTGTCACAGCTGGTCGCTACAGTGCTCACAGTGTCACAGCTGGTCGCTACAGTGCTCACAGTGTCACAGCTGGTCGCTACAGTGCTCAGTGTCACAGCTGGTCGCTACAGTGCTCACAGTGTCACAGCTGGTCGCTACAGTGCTCACAGTGTCACAGCTGGTCGCTACAGTGCTCACAGTGTCACAGCTGGTCGCTACAGTGCTCACAGTGTCACAGCTGGTCGCTACAGTGCTCACAGTGTCACAGCTGGTCGCTACAGTGCTCACAGCGTCACAGTTGGTCGCTACAGTGCTCACAGTGTCACAGCTGGTCGCTACAGTGCTCACAGCGTCACAGTTGGTCGCTACAGTGCTCACAGTGTCACAGCTGGTCGCTACAGTGCTCACAGCGTCACAGCTGGTCGCTACAGTGCTCACAGTGTCACAGCTGGTCGCTACAGTGCTCACAGTGTCACAGCTGGTCGCTACAGTGCTCACAGTGTCACAGCTGGTCGCTACAGTGCTCACAGTGTCACAGCTGTTCGCTACAGTGCTCACAGTGTCACAGCTGGTCGCTACAGTGCTCACAGTGTCACAGCTGGTCGCTACAGTGCTCACAGTGTCACAGCTGGTCGCTACAGTGCTCACAGTGGTTATCGTGTTACAGCAAGGTGTACAAGTCAACTAGTCTACACTGGAGTTCGTAACAACTAGTGTATTCCTCAGTGTACACTAATACAAGGACGTATACAATATTGTCCACCTTGGTGTACAAGGAAGTATATACCAGTTTGGTGTCTGGTAACTGATCACTTGCAGCAACAAGAACATTGTTAACATTACCAAGATGACAGCAAACATTCTCACAGTAATATTAACATTAACTAAGTACTGATCACCTTGAGATCTTTGAGGACATCTAACACTGTCTCTGAGGACATCTAACACTGTCTCTGAGGACATCTAACACTGTCTCTGAGGACATCTAACACTGTCTCTGAGGACATCTAACACTGTCTCTGAGGACATCTAACACTGTCTCTGAGGACATCTAACACTGTCTCTGAGGACATCTAACACTGTCTCTGAGGACATCTAACACTGTCTCTGAGGACATCTAACACTGTCTCTGAGGACATCTAACACTGTCTCTGAGGACATCTAACACTGTCTCTGAGGACATCTAACACTGTCTCTGAGGACATCTAACATTGTCTTTGAGTACACCTGACACTGTCTTTGAGTACATCTAACACTGTCTCTGAGTACATCTGATGCTGTCTTTGAGTACATTTAACATGTACACAGCCTGTACTGTCTGCACAGACAGCCCATGCTGTCTGCCAGCTTAGTTCACATTTTGCGCCATGCTGGTGCTGCCATCTATAGGCCTTGCCACTTCAGTATGCCCAGACTTGCCTCTCCCTCACTCACACAGCGGCCTAGCAGCAAGACACAAGGCTATTCCTAGCTCTCTCTCGTGGGCATGGCCCTCCCGGGCCATGGGCACAACACACAAGCCTGTGTACCCACCATGACTTAACATAAAGTACGAAGCCTCCGAAGACGTATCATTAACCACCCGCTTGCAGCACCTACCAAACAAACCCGTTATTATTGGTACCAGCGGTGGTCGCAGCAGTGTGTTTGCCCAAAGCGAGGAAGGAAGAGGGATGAAGTCATCTTCACTTCATCATCCCATGCAAGGAGCATCCGTCTCTCAACAAGTTATCCTGATGTCGTGTCTGCACGTTTGAGCATCCAGACACAGGTACAAGCAGGATCCAGCCGAAATTTGCCGAATTTCTTCGAGAATTGTGAGTGGCATCCCAGTGACTCCACGCTACAGTGTCCCACGCTGTTTCTCAAGTCACGTGTTCAGTGTCACTTGTATGTTGCTGTTGTTGTTCAGCTCAGCACAGCCATTTCAGCAAGCCAGAGGCGAGTTTTGTGGTGATTTCTGTGTCCAGTGTGAGTTCTCTACGTATTTGTGGGTGGGGGAGGAGAGAGGAAGTGGCTGCTCCTCACCTTGCCCATGCTCGCCCTACTCACGCTCACCCGTCTACCATACACCACTCACCACTGCCCACTCCCTCTGCTGTGTTTTCTGCTGTTTTCCATGTGAATTCATTGCCAGAGCTGTGTATCCGAGTGCCCGAGGCCACTCAAAGCTACGTGGATCAGCATGCCACGTAGATCACGACACCACGTGGATCCCGACGCCACGTGGGTGTGGGCGATGCCACGTAGATCACGATGCTATGTGGATCACGACGCCACGTGGGTGTGGGCGATGTCACGTGGATCTACCAGCCACGTGAGTTACCAGATGTCCCAGGCCTCATGCTGTGGTCTGCTGCCTGCATCACATTGATGTCACCCACGATGCTGCTCGACTTCATAACGTCACGATGTCTGCTGACGTCACCTCACGATGTCTGCCTGACGTCACCTCGAGATGTCTGCTGACGTCACAGTGCTGCTGACGTCACCTCGCGACATCACGCCTGACATCACATGATGTCACCATCGAGTGTTCAGTAATTATTTTAGTATTGTCGAGAAGATTGAGAGAAGATATATGTCGTGTGTTAATTCCTCTCAGTCAGTGTTCTCACATGTTGTTGTACCGCGGTGTGTTTTTAAAGTTTCCGTGTGTCCAGTGAAGTCTGAGCCAGACCTGAGTAGCACCACTGTGTTAAGTCACCCGTGTGACCAGTGTGTTTGACAGCTGATGTCAAGACAGCCCCGAGTGACTGAGCCCTCTTGTACAGAAAGCTTTTATGCTCATCGCTCGTGATGTTCTACAGAATCGTACCTGCTACGATTCCCATCGAGATTTGTTTCACTTCACCTTCAGACCGTCAGAGAGCAGTTATATGTAGAGAAAAAAGTCTGGGGATGCTTAGACTAATCTCTGCTATAACTTCAACTGCCGAATGATACTCGCCAAGCCGCAGTTAGCCCTGTCGGCAGGCGCTGTGTCAGCCTCGTGTCACAAGCTTCAGTGAGCAGCCTGCACAAAGATGTCACTTTGACTGCTAGCTCTCTCACTGCAGTCTGGTGTATGATGTTATGACTCCCAGATGTTTCGCCCAGTCGTTTCTGCCACGACTCGCTCCACAACTCACTCCACGCTCGCCGGCAGTGACAGCCCAGCAACAGTACCAGTCGAGAAGTGTCCTCCTGAGTCGCTTGCCAGAAGTCCTGCCCAGTTGCCGAGTTTTGTCGACGCCTCACTCGAGGGCACCAGCATGTTGTGCCCCAGGTTGAGTGAGACCTGCAGCGACTCCTACGATGACCGCTTCACCGTTCCAGAGGAGACCGTACCCTGTTACGTCACGGCTCTGCCGCAGAGATGTCTCCTGTGTTGCAGTATCTGTCCAGACGCAGGAAGGCGTGCAGTGATGCACTTCGATGCTCACTGCCTATGACCACGATGTCTAGCACACCCCACATGTTTTTTCTTCCCTCCCTGTAGGAAGTTTTTTTCCATGTCCATATGTATATATATGTTTTTATTTTGTGTTCTGTGCCCTCTTCCTACGAGAGAGAGACCGAGTTTCTTTTACCACCAGTATTGTCGTGTCGGGACGACGCGCGGTAGGTGGCCGAGCGTATGTAGACAGCTTGTACTGTCTGCACAGACAGCCCATGCTGTCTGCCAGCTTAGTTCACATTTTGCGCCATGCTGGTGCTGCCATCTATAGGCCTTGCCACTTCAGTATGCCCAGACTTGCCTCTCCCTCACTCACACAGCGGCCTAGCAGCAAGACACAAGGCTATTCCTAGCTCTCTCTCGTGGGCATGGCCCTCCCGGGCCATGGGCACAACACACAAGCCTGTGTACCCACCATGACTTAACATAAAGTACGAAGCCTCCGAAGACGTATCATTAACCACCCGCTTGCAGCACCTACCAAACAAACCCGTTATTATTGGTACCAGCGGTGGTCGCAGCAGTGTGTTTGCCCAAAGCGAGGAAGGAAGAGGGATGAAGTCATCTTCACTTCATCATCCCATGCAAGGAGCATCCGTCTCTCAACAAGTTATCCTGATGTCGTGTCTGCACGTTTGAGCATCCAGACACAGGTACAAGCAGGATCCAGCCGAAATTTGCCGAATTTCTTCGAGAATTGTGAGTGGCATCCCAGTGACTCCACGCTACAGTGTCCCACGCTGTTTCTCAAGTCACGTGTTCAGTGTCACTTGTATGTTGCTGTTGTTGTTCAGCTCAGCACAGCCATTTCAGCAAGCCAGAGGCGAGTTTTGTGGTGATTTCTGTGTCCAGTGTGAGTTCTCTACGTATTTGTGGGTGGGGGAGGAGAGAGGAAGTGGCTGCTCCTCACCTTGCCCATGCTCGCCCTACTCACGCTCACCCGTCTACCATACACCACTCACCACTGCCCACTCCCTCTGCTGTGTTTTCTGCTGTTTTCCATGTGAATTCATTGCCAGAGCTGTGTATCCGAGTGCCCGAGGCCACTCAAAGCTACGTGGATCAGCATGCCACGTAGATCACGACACCACGTGGATCCCGACGCCACGTGGGTGTGGGCGATGCCACGTAGATCACGATGCTATGTGGATCACGACGCCACGTGGGTGTGGGCGATGTCACGTGGATCTACCAGCCACGTGAGTTACCAGATGTCCCAGGCCTCATGCTGTGGTCTGCTGCCTGCATCACATTGATGTCACCCACGATGCTGCTCGACTTCATAACGTCACGATGTCTGCTGACGTCACCTCACGATGTCTGCCTGACGTCACCTCGAGATGTCTGCTGACGTCACAGTGCTGCTGACGTCACCTCGCGACATCACGCCTGACATCACATGATGTCACCATCGAGTGTTCAGTAATTATTTTAGTATTGTCGAGAAGATTGAGAGAAGATATATGTCGTGTGTTAATTCCTCTCAGTCAGTGTTCTCACATGTTGTTGTACCGCGGTGTGTTTTTAAAGTTTCCGTGTGTCCAGTGAAGTCTGAGCCAGACCTGAGTAGCACCACTGTGTTAAGTCACCCGTGTGACCAGTGTGTTTGACAGCTGATGTCAAGACAGCCCCGAGTGACTGAGCCTTCTTGTACAGAAAGCTTTTATGCTCATCGCTCGTGATGTTCTACAGAATCGTACCTGCTACGATTCCCATCGAGATTTGTTTCACTTCACCTTCAGACCGTCAGAGAGCAGTTATATGTAGAGAAAAAAGTCTGGGGATGCTTAGACTAATCTCTGCTATAACTTCAACTGCCGAATGATACTCGCCAAGCCGCAGTTAGCCCTGTCGGCAGGCGCTGTGTCAGCCTCGTGTCACAAGCTTCAGTGAGCAGCCTGCACAAAGATGTCACTTTGACTGCTAGCTCTCTCACTGCAGTCTGGTGTATGATGTTATGACTCCCAGATGTTTCGCCCAGTCGTTTCTGCCACGACTCGCTCCACAACTCACTCCACGCTCGCCGGCAGTGACAGCCCAGCAACAGTACCAGTCGAGAAGTGTCCTCCTGAGTCGCTTGCCAGAAGTCCTGCCCAGTTGCCGAGTTTTGTCGACGCCTCACTCGAGGGCACCAGCATGTTGTGCCCCAGGTTGAGTGAGACCTGCAGCGACTCCTACGATGACCGCTTCACCGTTCCAGAGGAGACCGTACCCTGTTACGTCACGGCTCTGCCGCAGAGATGTCTCCTGTGTTGCAGTATCTGTCCAGACGCAGGAAGGCGTGCAGTGATGCACTTCGATGCTCACTGCCTATGACCACGATGTCTAGCACACCCCACATGTTTTTTCTTCCCTCCCTGTAGGAAGTTTTTTTCCATGTCCATATGTATATATATGTTTTTATTTTGTGTTCTGTGCCCTCTTCCTACGAGAGAGAGACCGAGTTTCTTTTACCACCAGTATTGTCGTGTCGGGACGACGCGCGGTAGGTGGCCGAGCGTATGTAGACAGCTTGTACTGTCTGCACAGACAGCCCATGCTGTCTGCCAGCTTAGTTCACATTTTGCGCCATGCTGGTGCTGCCATCTATAGGCCTTGCCACTTCAGTATGCCCAGACTTGCCTCTCCCTCACTCACACAGCGGCCTAGCAGCAAGACACAAGGCTATTCCTAGCTCTCTCTCGTGGGCATGGCCCTCCCGGGCCATGGGCACAACACACAAGCCTGTGTACCCACCATGACTTAACAATAAACGAAGAAGCCTCCAAAGACTTATCATTTACTCCCCGCTACCATACTACCAAACAAGCCCGTTATAAACACTGTCTTTGAGTACACCTAACACTGTCTTTGAGTACATCCAACACTGTCTTTGAGTACATCTAACACTGTCTTTGAGTACATCCAACACTGTCTTTGAGTACATCTAACACTGTCTTTGAGTACATCTAACACTGTCTTTGAGTACATCCAACACTGTCTTTGAGTACATCTGACAATGTGAGTGTATCAGTGTGTGTGACACATGCAGTAACCAGTACACTGTGAGTGTATCAGTGTGTGACACATGCAGTAACCAGAACACTGTGAGTGTATCAGTGTGTGTGACACATGCAGTAACCAGTACACTGTGAGTGTATCAGTGTGTGTGACACATGCAGTAACCAGTACACTGTGAGTGTATCAGTGTGTGACACATGCAGTAACCAGTACACTGTGAGTGTATCAGTGTGTGACACATGCAGTAACCAGAACACTGTGAGTGTATCAGTGTGTGTGACACATGCAGTAACCAGTACACTGTGAGTGTATCAGTGTGTGTGACACATGCAGTAACCAGTACACTGTGAGTGTATCAGTGTGTGTGACACATGCAGTAACCAGAACACTGTGAGTGTATCAGTGTGTGTGACACATGCAGTAACCAGTACACTGTGAGTGTATCAGTGTGTGACACTTGCAGTAACCAGTACACTGTGAGTGTATCAGTGTGTGACACATGCAGTAACCAGAACACTGTGAGTGTATCAGTGTGTGTGACACATGCAGTAACCAGTACACTGTGAGTGTATCAGTGTGTGTGACACATGCAGTAACCAGTACACTGTGAGTGTATCAGTGTGTGTGACACATGCAGTAACCAGTACACTGTGAGTGTATCAGTGTGTGACACATACAGTAACCAGTACACTGTGAGTGTATCAGTGTGTGTGACACATGCAGTTACCAGTACACTGTGAGTGTATCAGTGTGTGTGACACATGCAGTAACCAGTACACTGTGAGTGTATCAGTGTGTGACACATACAGTAACCAGTACACTGTGAGTGTATCAGTGTGTGTGACACATGCAGTTACCAGTACACTGTGAGTGTATCAGTGTGTGTGACACATGCAGTAACCAGTACACTGTGAGTGTATCAGTGTGTGTGACACATGCAGTTACCAGTACACTGTGAGTGTATCAGTGTGTGTGACACATGCAGTAACCAGTACACTGTGAGTGTATCAGTGTGTGTGACACATGCAGTAACCAGTACACTGTGAGTGTATCAGTGTGTGACACATACAGTAACCAGTACACTGTGAGTGTATCAGTGTGTGTGACATGCAGCAACCAGTACACTGTGAGTGTATCAGTGTGTGTGACACATACAGTAACCAGTACACTGTGAGTTAGTTACCATTTTGTCCTAGGCACATGTCGATTAGACACTAGGCCTGTTGTGTGTGTGTGTGTGTGTGTGTGTGTGTGTGTGTGTGTGTGTGTGTGTGTGTGTGTGTGTGTGTGTGTGTGTGTGTGTGATGTGTGTGTGTGTGAGTGTGTACTCACCTAATTGTGGTTGCAGGGGTCGAGACTCAGCTCCTGTGTGTGTGTGAGTGTGAGTGTGAGTGTGTGTGTGTGTGTGTGTGTGTGTGTGTGTGTGTGTGTGTGTGTGTGTGTGTGTGTGTGTGTGTGTGTGTGTGTGTGTACTCACCTATTTGTGGTTGCAGGGGTCGAGTCACAGCTCCTGTGTGTGTGTGTGTGTGTGTGTGTGTGTGTGTGTGTGTGTGTGTGTGTGTGTGTGTGTGTGTGTGTGTGTGTGTGTGTGTGTGTGTGTGTGTGAGAGAGTGTGTGTGTGTGTGTGTGTACCAGTGTGTGTGACATGCAGCAACCAGTACACTGTGAGTGTATCAGTGTGTGTGACATGCAGTAACCAATACAATGTGAGTGTATCAGTGTGTGTGACATGCAGTAACCAGTACACTGTGAGTGTATCAGTGTGTGACACATGCAGTAACCAGTACACTGTGAGTGTATCAGTGTGTGTGACATGCAGTAACCAGTACACTGTGAGTGTATCAGTGTGTGTGACACATACAGTAACCAGTACACTGTGAGTGTATCAGTGTGTGTGACATGCAGTAACCAGTATAATGTGAGTGTATCAGTGTGTGTGACACATACAGTAACCAGTACAATGTGAGTGTATCAGTGTGTGTGACATGCAGTAACCAGTACACTGTGAGTGTATCAATGTGGGTGACATGCAGTAACCAGTACACTGTGAGTGTATCAGTGTGTGTGACATGCAGTAACCAGTACACTGTGAGTGTATCAGTGTGTGTGACATGCAGTAACCAGTACACTGTGAGTGTATCAGTGAGTGTGACATGCAGTAACCAGTACACTGTGAGTGTATCAGTGTGTGTGACATGCAGTAACCAGTACACTGTGAGTGTATCAGTGTGTGTGACATGCAGTAACCAGTACACTGTGAGTGTATCAGTGTGTGTGACATGCAGTAACCAGTACACTGTGAGTGTATCAGTGTGTGTGACATGCAGTAACCAGTACACTGTGAGTGTATCAGTGTGTGTGACATGCAGTAACCTGTACACTGTGAGTGTATCAGTGAGTGTGACATGCAGTAACCAGTACACTGTGAGTGTATCAGTGTGTGTGACATGCAGTAACCAGTACACTGTGAGTGTATCAGTGTGTGTGACATGCAGTAACCAGTACACTGTGAGTGTATCAGTGTGTGTGACATGCAGTAACCAGTACAATGTGAGTGTATCAGTGAGTGTGACATGCAGTAACCAGTACACTGTGAGTGTATCAGTGAGTGTGACATGCAGTAACCAGTACACTGTGGGTGTATCAGTGTGTGTGACACATGCAGTAACCAGTACACTGTGAGTGTAACAGTGTGTGTGACATGCAGTAACCAGTACACTTTGAGTGTATCAGTGTGTGTGACATGCAGTAACCAGTACACTGTGAGTGTATCAGTGTGTGTGAAATGCAGTAACCAGTACACTGTGAGTGTATCAGTGTGTGTGACATGAAGTAACCAGTACACTGTGAGTGTATCAGTGTGTGTGACATGCAGTAACCAGTACACTGTGAGTGTATCAGTGTGTGTGACACATACAGTAACCAGTACACTGTGAGTGTATCAGTGTGTGTGACATGCAGTAACCAGTACACTGTGAGTGTATCAGTGTGTGTGACATGCAGTAACCTGTACACTGTGAGTGTATCAGTGAGTGTGACATGCAGTAACCAGTACACTGTGAGTGTATCAGTGTGTGTGACATGCAGTAACCAGTACACTGTGAGTGTATCAGTGTGTGTGACATGCAGTAACCAGTACACTGTGAGTGTATCAGTGTGTGTGACATGCAGTAACCAGTACAATGTGAGTGTATCAGTGAGTGTGACATGCAGTAACCAGTACACTGTGAGTGTATCAGTGAGTGTGACATGCAGTAACCAGTACACTGTGGGTGTATCAGTGTGTGTGACACATGCAGTAACCAGTACACTGTGAGTGTAACAGTGTGTGTGACATGCAGTAACAAGTACACTTTGAGTGTATCAGTGTGTGTGACATGCAGTAACCAGTACACTGTGAGTGTATCAGTGTGTGTGAAATGCAGTAACCAGTACACTGTGAGTGTATCAGTGTGTGTGACATGAAGTAACCAGTACACTGTGAGTGTATCAGTGTGTGTGACATGCAGTAACCAGTACACTGTGAGTGTATCAGTGTGTGTGACATGCAGTAACCAGTACACTGTGAGAGTATCAGTGTGTGTGACACATACAGTAACCAGTACACTGTGAGTGTATCATTGTGTGTGACATGCAGTTACCAGTACACTGTGAGTGTATCAGTGTGTGTGACGTGCAGTAACCAGTACACTGTGAGTGTATCAGTGTGTGTGACACATGCAGTAACCAGTACACTGTGAGTGTATCAGTGTGTGTGACATGCAGTAACCAGTACACTGTGAGTGTATCAGTGTGTGTGACATGCAGTAACCAGTACACTGTGAGTGTATCAGTGTGTGTGACATGCAGTAACCAGTACAATGTGAGTGTATCAGTGTGTGTGACATGCAGTAACCAGTACACTGTGAGTGTATCAGTGTACTCACCTATTTGTGGTTGCAGGGGTCGAGTCACAGCTCCTGGCCCCGCCTCTTCGCTGATTGCTACTAGGTCCTCTCTCTCCCTGCCCCATGAGCTCTATCATACCTCGCCTTAAAACTATGTATGGTTCCTGCCTCCACTACATCACTTTCTAGGCTATTCCATGGCCTGACTACTCTATGACTGAAGAAATACTTCCTAACATCCCTTTCATTCATCTGAGTCTTCAACTTCCAATTGTGACCTCTTGTGTCTGTGTCCCATCTCTGGAACATCCCGTCTTTGTCCACCTCGTCTATTCCGCGCAGTATTTTATATGTCGTTATCATGTCTCCCCTGACCCTCCTGTCCTCCAGTGTCGTCAGGCCGATTTCCCTCAACCTTTCTTCATAGGACAATCCCCGTAGCTCTGGGACTAGTCTTGTTGCAAACCTTTGCACTTTCTCTAATTTCTTGACGTGCTTGACTAGGTGTGGATTCCAAACTGGTGCTGCATACTCCAGTATGGGCCTGACGTAGATGGTATACAGAGTCTTAAACGAATCCTTACTGAGGTATCGGAACGCTATCCGTAGGTTTGCCAGGCGCCCGTATGCTGCAGCAGTTATCTGATTGATGTGCGCCTCAGGAGATATGCTCGGTGTTAAACTCACCCCCAGATCTTTTTCCTTGAGTGAGGTTTGCAGTCTTTGGCCATCTAAATTATATTGTGTCTGCGGTCTTCTTTGCCCTTCCCCAATCTTTATGACTTTGCATTTGGCAGGGTTAAATTCAAAGAGCCAGTTGCTAGACCAGGCTTGTAGCCTGTCCAGGTCTCTTTGTAGTCCTGCCTGATCCTCGTCCGATTTGATTCTTCTCATTAACTTCACATCATCTGCAAACAAGGACACTTCTGAGTCTATCCCTTCCGTTATGTCGTTCACATATACCAAGAACAGCACAGATCCTAGGACTGACCCCTGTGGAACCCCGCTTGTCACAGGCGCCCACTCTGACACCTCGTCGCGTACCATGACTCGTTGTTGCCTCCCTGTCAGATATTCTCTGATCCATTGCAGTGCCTTTCCTGTTATGTGTGCCTGGTCCTCTAGCTTTTGCAGTAACCTCTTGTGAGGAACTGTGTCGAAGGCATTCTTGCAGTCCAAAAATATGCAGTCGATCCACCCCTCTCTCTCTTGTCTTACTTCTGTCACCTTGTCATAAAACTCTAGTAGGTTTGTGACACAGGATTTTCCTTCCCTGAAACCGTGCTGGTTGTCAATTATACACTTGTTTCTTTCCAGGTGCCCCACCACTCTCCTCCTGATGATCTTCTCCATGACCTTGCATACTATACACGTTAGTGATACAGGTCTATAGTTTAGTGCCTCATGTCTGTCTCCCTTTTTAAAAATTGGGACTACATTTGCCATTTTCCATACCTCAGGGAGATGCCCAGTTTCAAATGATGTGTTGAAGACCTTTGTTAATGGCTCACACAATATTTCTGCTCCCTCTTTAAGGACCCATGGAGAGATGTTGTCTGGTCCCACCGCCTTTGAGGTGTCAGGTTCGCATAGCAGCTTCTTCACCTCCTCCTTGGTTATATGTACCTCATCCAGCACTTGCTGGTGTGCCCCCCTGTTCTGATTTCTTGGAGTCCTACTGGTTTCCACTGTAAATACCTCTTTAAATCTTGTGTTGAGCTCCTGACAAACCTCTCGGTCGTTTCTTGTGAATTCCCCATCACCTTTCCTCAGTCTGATTACCTGGTCCTTGACTGTTGTTTTCCTCCTGATGTGGCTGTACAACAGCTTCGGGTCAGTCTTTACTTTTGATGCTATGTCATTTTCATATTGTCTCTGAGCCTCCCTTCTTATCTGTGCATATTCGTTTCTGGCTCTTCGGCTGATTTCTTTATTTTCCTGAGTTCTCTGTCTTCTGTACCTTTTCCATTCTCTAGTACACCTAGCTTTTGCCTCCCTACACCTTTGGGTGAACCAAGGACTTGTTCTGTTCTTCCCATTATTTCTGTTTCCCTTGGGAACAAACCTCTCCTCTGCCTCCTTGCATTTTGTTGCTACATAGTCCATCATTTCTTGTACTGGTTTTCCCGTCAGTTCCCTCTCCCACTAAATGTCTTGAAGGAAGTTCCTCATGCCTGAGTAGTTCCCCCTTTTGTAGTTTGGTTTTTCCCAGCCTATTCCTGCTACTCTCTCCACTTGGAGCTCAACTATGTAGTCGAAGCACAGAACCACATGATCACTAGCTCCCAGGGCCCTTTCATACATGATACCCTCGATGTCCGAACTACTCATGGTGAATACAAGGTCCAACCTTCCTGGTTCATCCTCTCCTCTCTCTCTGGTAGTGTCTCTAACATGTTGATGCATGAGGTTTTCCAGTACCACATCCATCATCTTGGCTCTCCATGTTTCGGGACCACCATGGGGCTCCAGGTTTTCCCAGTCAATCTCCTTGTGATAGAAATCACCCATACCTAGTAACTTTGCTCCCCCCATGTGTGCTCTCCTGGCCACCTCGGCCAGTGTGTTGATCATTGCTCTGTTGCTCTCATCGTATTCTTCTCTTGGCCTCCTGCAGTTCTGTGGTGGGTTGTACATTACTGCAATTATCACCTTATGTCCCTCAGACTGGATTGTTCCTACTAAGTAGTCCCTTTCGCCTGTGCCATCCATTCCTTCCATTTTCTCAAAACCCCACTGGTTTTTAATGAGCAGTGCAACTCCTCCTCCCCCTCTCCTCCCTCTGTCTTTCCTGAGGATTTGATATCCGGATGGAAAGATTGAATCTGTTATTATTCTGGTGAGTTTTGTTTCTGTGAGTGCTATTATGTCTGGGGATGTCTCTTTGATTCTTTCGTGCCACTCCTCATACTTGTTTGTTATTCCATCTGCATTTGTATACCACACCTTCAACTTCTTTTCTAAGATTGTGGTCTGGGAGGTATATTGGGGTTGGGGAAGTGGGAGACCTGGTAAGGAACTATGGGTTGTTGCTGTGGGGGTGGAGTTTGTAATGTAGTGGGTGGGGGCATTGGATGTGGCATGGGTGTTTTGATTTAGAGTGTTTGGTTGCACTGGGGTTGACCTGGTTGGGAGGCTTCTATAGGAAGTTGTGAGGGAGGCTGTATTTGATCTTCTTCCTGTGTCTGGGATCTCCTGTCTGTCTTCTCCATCCCCTCTCTTTCCTCCTTTCGCCTTTGTACCATCTCTCTCAGTTTCTGCCTTTCTTCTTGTGTTCTGTCACGGTCGAGATACACCTTCCTGTATGCTGTCATGTCCCTTAATCGTGCCCTCTCCTGCAGGATCCTGGTCCGAGTCGCTTCTGCCTTGAAGGTCACTCTCACTGGCCGGGTTCTTTTTTTTACAAACCCCCCTATTCTCCGAAAATTTTCCAGCTCGGTCATATCGTTTTTTTTTTCTCCTATTGCTTTCATGATGCTTTCAATTGCTTTTTTCCCCCTTGTTTTCTTGCTTCATATGTTTCCCCTTCGACTTCCTGGACCCCATACACAAAGACTGACCTCACCCTTTCATTCTCCCACTGCATATCCCTGTGTATCCCCTCATTTAATTTGGTTTCCTCCACTGCAGCTTTCCTTTCATCAGTTTCACTGGCTAATGTACTTGGGCTCAGTGGCCTGTCATTTTCCCTTCTCGGCTTTCCTTGGGCTCTGTTGTTGTCTGTTAGGTCCTCCACATAAAGCTTAGCTCTTTCATTTGCTACAGTCTCCTCTGATAGAGCTTCTCCATGCAGTTGTGCCCCTTCTTTCCCTACAGTCCCCTTATTTGTGGCTGAGGTAGCGGTCTCTGTTGTCAATCCCAAAATGTTCTTTAGTTCTTTAAGCTGTTTCAGATTTTTCAATTCCTCTTCTAAACTCTGTATCCTAGCTTCTGCTGCTTTGACATGCACCTCCCACTTCCTGCTTTCCATATCTATCCTCTCTTCCATTCTCATGCTAAGTTCTTCTAGTTTCTTTTCCCATTCATGATCCCTTTTTATGAGCTCTGCTGCCCAATCTTCCTTTGCAGTTTCCTCCTCCTGTCCCTTGGTTTTTCTTGTTGCTCTCTGGCAACCCATTTTTGTTTTATCCTGATTGCCTCAGAGTGGGAAACCTATGTAGTTCTGTATGTTAGGTTAGTAGTGTGTATGTCAGAGTGTGGGGGGGAGTAGTGGAGGAACTGTGGCTAAGAGGGAGCTGACTGGGGAGGGGTGGGGAGGGTTTAGGGTGAATGGGGGAGGGGAGGGATCAGGGGAAGTAGTGAGATGTCCGTGGTGAGGGGGGGAGTGTATGTGTGTCTGGATATGTGTATGTGTGTGTGTGTGTGTGTGTGTGTGTGTGTGTGTGTGTGTGTGTGTGTGTGTGTGTGTGTGTGTGTGTGTGTGTGTGCGTGTGTGTGTGTAATTTTGTGTGTAATTTTGTGTGGAATTATGTGTGGGTTTATTATGTACTGAGAGGTAGGTGGCTTGTGCGTTGTAATGTAAGTCTCAGTGGTCCTTGGCTGCCCACACCTTCTTGTGACCTGACCCCCAACCTCCTGGGACTTACCAGCACTTACTTACAGTGTGTACTCACCTATTTGTACTCACTTATTTGTGGTTGCAGGGGTCGAGTCTTAGCTCCTGGCCCCGCCTCTTCACTGGTTGCTACTGGGCCCTCTCTCCCCCCGCTCCATGAGCTTTATCAAACCTCGTCTTAAAACTGTGTATGGTTCCTGCCTCCACTACGTCATTTTCTAGGCTATTCCACTGCCTTACAACTCTATGACTGAAGAAATACTTCCTACTATCTCTCTGACTCATTTGTGTCTTCAACTTCCAATTGTGGCCTCTTGTTTCTGTGTCCCCTCCCTGGAACATCCTGTCTTTGTCCACCTTGTCTATTCCATGCAGTATTTTATATGTCGTTATGTCTCCCCTGACCCTCCTGTCCTCCAGTGTCGTCAGGCCGATTTTCCTTAATCTTTCTTCATAGGACATTCCCCTTAGCTCTGGAACTAACCTTGTCGCAAGCCTTTGTACTTTCTCTAGTTTCTTGACGTGCTTTATCAAGTGCGGGTTCCAAACAGGTGCTGCATACTCCAGTATGGGCCTGACATACACGGTGTACAGTGTCTTGAATGATTCCTTACTAAGGTATCGGAATGCTGTTCTCAGGTTTGCCAGGCGCCCATATGCTGCAGCAGTTATCTGATTGATGTGTGCTTCCGGAGACATGCTCGGTGTTATACTCACCCCAAGATCTTTCTCCTTGAGTGAGGTTTGCAGTCTTTGGCCACCTAGCCTATACTCTGTCTGTGGTCTTCTGTGCACTTCCCCTATCTTCATGACTTTGCATTTGGCAGGATTAAATTCGAGAAGCCATTTGCTGGACCAGGTGTCCAGTCTGTCCAGGTCTCTTTGAAGTCCTGCCTGGTCCTCATCAGATTTAATTCTCCTCATTAACTTCACATCATCTGCAAACAGGGACACTTCTGAGTCTAACCCTTCCATCATGTCGTTCACATATACCAAAAATAGCACTGGTCTTAGGACCGACCCCTGTGGGACCCCGCTCGTCACAGGTGCCCACTGTGATACATCATTACGTACCATGACTCGTTGTTGCCTCCCTGTCAGGTATTCTCTGATCCATTGCAGTGCCCTTCCTGTTATATGCACCTGATGCTCTAGCTTCTGCACTAATCTCTTGTGAGGAACTGTGTCAAAGGCCTTCTTGCAGTCCAAGAAGATGCAATCAACCCACCCCTCTCTCTCGTGTCTTACTTCTGTTATTTTATCATAAAACTCCAGAAGGTTTGTGACACAGGATTTGCCTTCCGTGAATCCGTGCTGGTTGGCATTTATACTCTTGTTCCGTTCCAGGTGCTCCACCACTCTCCTCCTGATAATCTTCTCCATAATTTTGCCTACTATACACGTCAATGACACAGGTCTATAGTTTAGTGCCTCTTTTCTGTCTCCTTTTTTAAAAATGGGAACTACATTTGCCGTCTTCCATACCTCAGGTAGTTGCCCAGTTTCCAGGGACGTGTTGAAGATTGTGGTAAGTGGCACGCACAACATATCTGCTCCCTCTCTAAGGACCCATGGGGAGATGTTGTCCGGTCCCATTGCCTTTGAGGTATCGATGTCCCTTAGCAGTTTCTTCACCTCCTCCTCATCTGTATGTATGTCGTCCAACACTTGTTGGTGTATTCCTTGCTGGTGTCCCCATCTGGTCTGTTCCCCCAGAGTCCTTCCTGTCTCTACTGTAAATACTTCCTTAAATCTCGTGTTGAGCTCCTCACATACCTCTTGATCATTTCTTGTGAGTTCTCCACCTTCTTTCCTCAGCCTTATCACCTGGTCCTTGACTGTTGTCTTCCTCCTAATGTGGCTATACAGCAGTTTCGGGTCAGATTTGACTTTCGATGCTATGTCGTTTTCATACTGTCGCTGGGCCTCCCTCCTTATCTGTGCATACTCGTTTCTGGCTCTTCTACTAATCTCCTTGTTTTCCTGGGTCCTATGCCTCCTGTACCTTTTCCATTCTCTGCTGCACTTAGTTTTTGCCTCCCTACACCTTCGGGTAAACCAAGGACTCGTTTTGGTCTTCCTATTATTTCTGTTTCCCTTGGGAACAAAACTATCCTCTGCCTCCTTGCACTTTGTTGCCACATATTCCATCATCTCGTTTACTGATTTTCCTACCATTTCTCTGTCCCACTGAACCTCCTGCAGGAAGTTTCTCATACTTGTGTAGTCCCCCCTTTTATAGTTTGGCCTGTCCCCTTCAGTTCCTGTTACCTTCTCCACTTGTAACTCTACTATATAGTCAAAACTCAGAACCACGTGATCGCTAGCTCCAAGGGGCCTCTCGTAAGTGATGTCCTCAATGTCTGAACTGCTCAAGGTGAACACAAGATCCAGTCTTGCTGGCTCATCCTCCCCTCTCTCTCTGGTTGTGTCCCTGACATGTTGATGCATGAGGTTTTCAAGTACCACATCCATCATCTTGGCTCTCCATGTTTCGGGACCCCCATGTGGCTCCAGGTTTTCCCAGTCGATCTCCCTGTGGTTGAAATCGCCCATTACCAGTAACTTTGCTCTGCTCGAGTGAGCTCTTCTTGCCACCTCAGCCAGTGTGTCCACCATCACCCTGTTGTTTTCTTTGTACTCCTCTCTTGGCCTCCTGCAGTTCTGTGGTGGGTTATACATCACTCCAATGACTACTTTATGTTCTCCGGACTGAATTGTACCTACAATGTAGTCTCTTTCTCCAATCATGTCCATGCCTTCCATTTCCTCAAATCCCCATCGGTGTTTTATGAGCAGTGCAACCCCTCCTCCCCCTCTACTCCTTCTATCTTTCCTCAGGATCTGATATCCTGTTGGGAAGATTGTGTCTGTTATTGTCTCAGTGAGTTTTGTTTCTGTGACTGCTATGATGTCTGGGCATTTTTCACTGATTCTTTCGTTCCACTCCTCATGTTTATTCGTTATTCCATCCGCGTTTGTGTACCAAACCTTCAGTTTCTTTTCTATCATTGTGGTCATGCAAGAATATTGGGGTTGGGGGAGCGAGAGCCTTGGTGGGGGCCTATATGGGGCTGTGGTGTAGGTGGGGTTTGTGTTGATTAGGGTGGGGTCAGAATGCCCATAAGGGACAGCTGTTGGGGTGAGGTTTGTGATATGGGGGTTGGTGGCAGAGGGAACAGTGAGTGGGTTGTAGTATAGGTTGCTCAGTTGCGTTGGGAATGTCGCGGTTGGAGTCTTTTGGTGGGAGATTCTGTGGGGTGTGTTTGCCCTTCCTCCTGTGTCTGGGTCCTGCTCATTTTCGTCATTGCCTCTCGTTCCTCCTTGCATCTCTGTACCCTCTCTTTCAGTGTAGTGCTTTCTTCTTGTGTTCTGTCGCGGTCGAGGTATACTCTCTGGTACCCCTCTTTGTCCCTCAGTCTTGCTTTCTCTTGCAGAATCCTGGTTCGAACTGATTCTTCCTTGAAAGTTACTCTGACAGGCCGTATCCTTCCACTCGCAAACCACCCAATTCTCTGAAAATTTGTCACCTGGGTCATATCGCCCTCCCCTATTGTTTTCATGATGCCTTCAATCATTTTTTTCTCCTCCTGTTTTATTTCTTCAAAGTTGTCCCCCTTGGCTTCTTGGAGCCCGTACACAAAAACTGACCTCGCCCTTTCCTCCTCCCACTGAGTCTCCATCTGCTTCCTCTGAGGCATTTTATTTCCTTCCATTGACATGTTCTTGCCTTCAGTCCCTGTCATATCTGAAACTTCTATTCTCAGTGAACTGTCTTTTCTGACCAGCTGTCCCTTGCTACTGCAGTTGGCTGTTAGAATCTCTGCATATATGTGTGTGTGTATGTATGTATGTGTGTGTGTGTGTGTGTATGTATGTGTGTGTGTGTGGTGTGTGTGTTTGTGTGTGTGTGTGTGTTTGTGTATGTGTGTGTGTGTGTGTGTGTGTGTGTGTGTGTGTGTGTGTGTGTGTGTGTGTGTGTGTGTGTGTGTGTGTGCACGCGTGTGTGTGTGTGTGTGTAATTATGTGTCGAAATATGTGTGGGTTTATTATGTGTCTGAAAAGTAGGTGGCTTGTGCTTGGAGTGTAATGTAGATTCTTAGTTGTCGCTTGTGTCCACAACCTCTTGTGACCTGACTCCCACCCTTACAGTGTTGCCTATGCTCGACCTGCTTATAGTGAGTTAATCCTTGTTCAATGGATTACCATTTGCTAAACCTTATTGAATACTTGAGTGCCTATTCTTTATCGTGCTATGAGAGTTAGACCATTCACATTCAGCTTGGCGGTTAATTGGAACCTGGAACCCCACACCCAAACAACCACTCATAGGTGATACAGTACTTGTAGTGCAGCTGTAGCACTGTAGATTGTCCAGGTCGATGTAACGTCCTGGCGTAGATCCAGCTCGATGTACGTCCTGGCGTAGATCCACCTCAATTTCTTCTCGTTAATAATTACCCTATTCACTGTATTGTGTATCAGTGTGTGTGACATGCAGCAACCAGTACACTGTGAGTGTATCAGTGTGTGTGACACATGCAGTAACCAGTACACTGCGAGTGTATCAGTGTGTGTGACAAGCAGTAACCAGTGCAATGTGAGTGTATCAGTGTGTGTGACACATACAGTAACCAGTACACTGTGAGTGTATCAGTGTGTGTGACACATGCAGTAACCAGTACACTGCGAGTGTATCAGTGTGTGTGACAAGCAGTAACCAGTGCAATGTGAGTGTATCAGTGTGTGTGACAAGCAGTAACCAGTGCACTGTGAGTGTATCAGTGTGTGTGACATGCAGTAACCAGTGCACTGTGAGTGTATCAGTGTGTGTGACACATGCAGTAACCAGTGCACTGTAAGTGTATCAGTGCGTGTGACACATGCAGTAACCAGTACACTGTGAGTGTATCAGTGCGTGTGACACATGCAGTAACCAGTACACTGTGAGTGTATCAGTGCGTGTGACACATGGAGTAACCAGTACAATGTGAATGTATCAGTGTGTGTGACACATACAGTAACCAGTACACTGACCAATGAAAGTGTTCTCTAAGGACAGTGATATTATTTCTCATGAGGTGAAAGTGAGAGTACCAGTCAGTCCATCAGTGTGACTCACATATATCGTTGTTCCACTTGTTTGATCCATGTACATGTAGTGTGCACCTGCAGCACCTGCGGCTGTCACTGTACATGTAGTGTACACCTGCAACACCTGCGGCTGTCACTGTACATGTAGTGTACACCTGCAGCACCTGCTGCTGTCACTGTACATGTAGTGTACACCTGCAGCACCTGCGGCTGTCACTGTACATGTAGTGTACACCTGCAGCACCTGCTGCTGTCACTGTACATGTAATGTACACCTGCAGCACCTGCTGCTGTCACTGTACATGTAGTGTACACCTGCAGCACCTGCGGCTGTCACTGTACATGTAGTGTACACCTGCAGCACCTGCAGCTGTCATTGTACATGTAGTGTACATCTGCAACACCTGCGGCTGTCACTGTACATGTAGTGTACACCTGCAGCACCTGCGGCTGTCACTGTACATGTAGTGTACACCTGCAGCACCTGCGGCTGTCACTGTACATGTAGTGTACACCTGCAGCACCTGCTGCTGTCACTGTACATGTAATGTACACATGCAGCACCTGCGGCTGTCACTGTACATGTAGTGTACACCTGCAGCACCTGCTGCTGTCACTGTACATGTAATGTACACCTGCAGCACCTGCGGCTGTCACTGTACATGTAGTGTACACCTGCAGCACCTGCGGCTGTCACTGTACATGTAGTGTACACCTGCAGCACCTGCGGCTGTCACTGTACATGTAGTGTACACCTGCAGCACCTGCGGCTGTCACTGTACATGTAGTGTACACCTGCAACACCTGCGGCTGTCACTGTACATGTAGTGTACACCTACAACACCTGCAGGTGTCACTGTACATGTAGTGTACACCTGCAGCACCTGCGGCTGTCACTGTACATGTAGTGTACACCTGCAGCACGTGCGGCTGTCACTGTACATGTAGTGTACACCTGCAGCACCTGCGGCTGTCACTGTACATGTAGTGTACACCTGCAGCACGTGCGGCTGTCACTGTACATGTAGTGTACACCTGCAGCACCTGCTGCTGTCACTGTACATGTAATGTACACCTGCAGCACCTGCTGCTGTCACTGTACATGTAATGTACACCTGCAGCACCTGCTGCTGTCACTGTACATGTAATGTACACCTGCAGCACCTGCTGCTGTCACTGTACATGTAGTGTACACCTGCAGCACGTGCGGCTGTCACTGTACATGTAATGTACACCTGCAGCACGTGCGGCTGTCACTGTACATGTAGTGTACACCTGCAGCACGTGCGGGTGTCACTGTACATGTAGTGTACACCTGCAGCACCTGCAGCTGTCACTGTACATGTAATGTACACCTGCAGCACCTGCTGCTGTCACTGTACATGTAATGTACACCTGCAGCACGTGCGGCTGTCACTGTACATGTAGTGTACACCTGCAGCACGTGCGGGTGTCACTGTACATGTAGTGTACACCTGCAGCACCTGCAGCTGTCACTGTACATGTAGTGTACACCTGCAGCACGTGCGGCTGTCACTGTACATGTAGTGTACATCTGCAGCACGTGCGGCTGTCACTGTACATGTAGTGTACACCTGCAACACCTGCGGCTGTCACTGTACATGTAGTGTACACCTGCAGCACGTGCGGCTGTCACTGTACATGTAGTGTACACCTGCAGCACGTGCGACTGTCACTGTACATGTAGTGTACACCTGCAGCACCTGCGGCTGTCACTGTACATGTAGTGTACACCTGCAGCACCTGCGGCTGTCACTGTACATGTGTACACCTGCAGCACGTGCGGCTGTCACTGTACATGTAGTGTACACCTGCAGCACCTGCTGCTGTCACTGTACATGTAGTGTACACCTGCAGCACCTGCGGCTGTCACTGTACATGTGTACACCTGCAGCACGTGCGGCTGTCACTGTACATGTAGTGTACACCTGCAGCACCTGCGGCTGTCACTGTACATGTAGTGTACACCTGCAACACCTGCGGCTGTCACTGTACATGTAGTGTACACCTGCAGCACGTGCGGGTGTCACTGTACATGTAGTGTACACCTGCAGCACCTGCAGCTGTCACTGTACATGTAATGTACACCTGCAGCACCTGCTGCTGTCACTGTACATGTAATGTACACCTGCAGCACGTGCGGCTGTCACTGTACATGTAGTGTACACCTGCAGCACGTGCGGGTGTCACTGTACATGTAGTGTACACCTGCAGCACCTGCAGCTGTCACTGTACATGTAGTGTACACCTGCAGCACGTGCGGCTGTCACTGTACATGTAGTGTACATCTGCAGCACGTGCGGCTGTCACTGTACATGTAGTGTACACCTGCAGCACGTGCGGCTGTCACTGTACATGTAGTGTACACCTGCAGCACCTGCGGCTGTCACTGTACATGTAGTGTACACCTGCAGCACGTGCGGCTGTCACTGTACATGTAGTGTACACCTGCAGCACCTGCTGCTGTCACTGTACATGTAATGTACACCTGCAGCACCTGCTGCTGTCACTGTACATGTAATGTACACCTGCAGCACCTGCTGCTGTCACTGTACATGTAATGTACACCTGCAGCACCTGCTGCTGTCACTGTACATGTAGTGTACACCTGCAGCACGTGCGGCTGTCACTGTACATGTAATGTACACCTGCAGCACGTGCGGCTGTCACTGTACATGTAGTGTACACCTGCAGCACGTGCGGGTGTCACTGTACATGTAGTGTACACCTGCAGCACCTGCAGCTGTCACTGTACATGTAATGTACACCTGCAGCACCTGCTGCTGTCACTCTACATGTAATGTACACCTGCAGCACGTGCGGCTGTCACTGTACATGTAGTGTACACCTGCAGCACGTGCGGGTGTCACTGTACATGTAGTGTACACCTGCAGCACCTGCAGCTGTCACTGTACATGTAGTGTACACCTGCAGCACGTGCGGCTGTCACTGTACATGTAGTGTACATCTGCAGCACGTGCGGCTGTCACTGTACATGTAGTGTACACCTGCAACACCTGCGGCTGTCACTGTACATGTAGTGTACACCTGCAGCACGTGCGGCTGTCACTGTACATGTAGTGTACACCTGCAGCACGTGCGACTGTCACTGTACATGTAGTGTACACCTGCAGCACCTGCGGCTGTCACTGTACATGTAGTGTACACCTGCAGCACCTGCGGCTGTCACTGTACATGTAGTGTACACCTGCAGCACCTGCGGCTGTCACTGTACATGTGTACACCTGCAGCACGTGCGGCTGTCACTGTACATGTAGTGTACACCTGCAGCACCTGCTGCTGTCACTGTACATGTAGTGTACACCTGCAGCACCTGCGGCTGTCACTGTACATGTGTACACCTGCAGCACGTGCGGCTGTCACTGTACATGTAGTGTACACCTGCAGCACCTGCGGCTGTCACTGTACATGTAGTGTACACCTGCAACACCTGCGGCTGTCACTGTACATGTAGTGTACACCTGCAACACCTGCGGCTGTCACTGTACATGTAGTGTACACCTGCAGCACCTGCAGGTGTCACTGTACATGTAGTGTACACCTGCAGCACCTGCTGCTGTCATTGTACATGTAGTGTACACCTGCAGCACCTGCGGCTGTCACTGTACATGTAGTGTACACCTGCAGCACGTGCGGCTGTCACTGTACATGTAGTGTACACCTGCAGCACCTGCGGCTGTCACTGTACATGTAGTGTACACCTGCAGCACGTGCGGCTGTCACTGTACATGTAGTGTACACCTGCAGCACCTGCGGCTGTCACTGTACATGTAGTGTACACCTGCAGCACCTGCGGCTGTCACTGTACATGTAGTGTACACCTGCAGCACCTGCGGCTGTCACTGTACATGTGTACACCTGCAGCACCTGCGGCTGTCACTGTACATGTGTACACCTGCAGCACCTGCAGCAGAGTATTGCCATAACCTGCCATAAAGTCTGTTAAACTTCTCACTTCTTGCTGTACCAGCTATATACTTCAGGCCAATAATAATCTCCATTTCCAGTTCTTCAAGTAGTGAGTTTTGGGAGTGGCAGGGTGGGTGGGTGGGTGGGTGGGTGGCAGGGTGGGTGGGTGGCTGGGTGGGAGGGTGGGTGGGTGGCAGGGTGGGTGGGTGGGTGGGTGGGTTTTTGGGTGGCAGGGTGATTTTGTATGTGGGTAGCTGGGTAGGTGGGATGAGAGGTGGGGGGTGATTGAGTACGCTGGTAGGTTGGTGTGTGGGAAGGTGGGTGGGTGGTTGTGTGGGGATGTGGGAAGGTGGTAGGGTTGGAATGTGGGTAGGTGGGTGGGTGGGCCGGTGGGCGGGTGGGTGGGCGGGCAGGGAGGCAGCTCTAGTAAGTTACACTTAGAATCGATTCCTTTTGAAGATGTAAATCAATGTCCTCCTTTCCTGCGTTGCTCGTCCCCAGCAACTGTGCTGTGTGTCTGTCCATACTAGACCACACCAGACCACACCAGACCACACCAGACCACACCAGACCACACCAGACAACACCAGACCACACGGGACCACACCAGACAACACCAGACCACACGGGACCACACCAGACAACACCAGACCACACGGGATCACATCAGACAACACCAGACCACAGTGGACCACCCCAGACAACACCAGACCACAGCGGACCACACAAGGTAACACCAGACCACACCAGACCACACCAGACCACACCAAACCACACCAGACCACACCAGACCACACCAGACCACACCAAACCACACCAGACCACACCAGACAACACCAGACCACACCAGACCACATCAGACCACACCAGACAACACCAGACCACACGGGACCACACCAGACAACACCAGACCACACGGGATCACATCAGACAACACCAGACCACAGTGAACCACCCCAGACAACACCAGACCACAGCGGATCACACAAGGCAACACCAGACCACAGCGGACCATACCAGACCACAGCGGACCACACAAGGCTACACCAGACCACAGCAGACCACACCAGACAACACCAGACCACAGCGGACCACACCAGACAACACCAGACCACAGCGGACCACACCAGACAACACCAGACCACACGGGACCACATCAGACAACACCAGACCACAGTGGACAACACCAGACAACACCAGACCACATGGGACCACATCAGACAGCACCAGACCACAGTGGACCACACCAGACAACACCAGACCACAGTGGACCACACCAGACAACACCGGACCATAGCAGACCACACAAGACAACACCAGACCACACGGGACCACACCAGACAACACCAGACCACAGTGGACCACACCAGACAAGACCAGACCACACGGGACCACACCAGACCACACGGGACCACACCAGACAACACCAGACCACATGGGACCACATCAGACAACACCAGACCACAGTGGACCACACCAGACAACACCAGACCACAGTAGACCACACAAGGCAACACCAGACCACAGCGGACCATACCATACCACAGCGGACCACACAAGGCTACACCAGACCACAGCAGACCACACCAGACAACACCAGACCACAGCGGACCACACCAGACAACACCAGACCACAGCGGACCACACCAGACAACACCAGACCACACGGGACCACATCAGACAACACCAGACCACAGTGGACAACACCAGACAACACCAGACCACAGCGGACCACACAAGGCTACACCAGACCACAGCGGACCATACAAGACAACACCAGACCACAGCAGACCACACCAGACAACACCAGACCACAGCAGACCACACCAGACAACACCAGACCACAGCGGACCACACAAGGCTACACCAGACCACAGCGGACCAAACCAGACAACACCAGACCACAGGGGACCACACAAGGCTACACCATACCACAGCGGACCACACCAGACAACACCAGACCACAGCAGACCACACCAGATAACACCAGACCACAGCAGACAACACAATACTACATCAGACCAGAGTGGACCACACAAGACTACACCAGACCACAGCAGACCACACAAGACTACACCAGACCAGAGTGGACCACACCAGACAACACCAGACCACAGTGGACCACACAAGACTACACCAGACCACAGCAGACCACACAAGACTACACCAGACCAGAGTGGACTACACCAGACCACAGCGGACCCCACAAGACTACACCAGATCACAGCGGACCACGCAAGACTACACCAGACCACAGCGGACCACACAAGACTACACCAGACCACAGCGGACCACACAAGACTACACCAGACCACAGTGGACCACACAAGACTTCACCAGACCACAGCGGACCACAGAAGACTACACCAGACCACAGCGGACCACACAAGACTACACCAGACCACAGCAGACCACACAAGACTACACCAGACCACAGCAGACCACGCAAGACTACACCAGACCACAGCGGACCACACAAGACTACACCAGACCACAGCGGACCACACAAGACTACACCAGACCACAGTGGACCACACAAGACTTCACCAGACCACAGCGGACCACAGAAGACTACACCAGACCACAGCGGACCACACAAGACTACACCAGACCACAGCAGACCACACAAGACTACACCAGACCACAGCAGACCACACAAGACTACACCAGACCACAGCGGACCACACCAGACCATATCGGACCACGACACACACACTCGGTGGCGACTTTGTTAGATATACAGTCTTGTAGTACTGGGTAGGGCTCCACTTTACCCCCAGAGATATAGTCTTGTTGTACTGGGTAGGGCTCCACTTTACCCCCAGAGATATAGTCTTGTAGCACTGGGTAGGGCTCCACTTTACCCCCAAAGATATAGTCTTGTAGTACTGGGTAGGGCTCCACTTTACCCCCAGAGATATAGTCTTGTAGCACTGGGTAGGGCTCCACTTTACCCCCAGAGATATAGTCTTGTAGTATTGGGTAGGGCTCCACTTTACCCCCAGAGATATAGTCTTGTAGTATTGGGTAGGGCTCCACTTTACCCCCAGAGATATAGTCTTGTAGTATTGGGTAGGGCTCCACTTTACCCCCAGAGCAGCGTAAATTCTTCATGGGAAGGATTCAACAAGGTGCTGGAAACATTCCTTTGAGATTCTGACCCACATTGACAAAGCGTCACACAGTTGCTGCAGATCTGTTGGCTTCACATTCATGCTGTGAATCTCTTGTTCCACCATAGCCAGATTTTGACCCTACTACCTGCATGTCGTAGCAGAAATTGCAATTCGTCAGATCAGGCAACATTTTTCCAATCTTCAACTGTGCATATTTGGTGAGCCTGTGCCCACTGTAGCCTCAGTCTCTTAGCTTAACTGACAAGAGTGGAACCCGGTGTGGTTTTCTGCTGCTGCACCCATCCACTTGTCTGATGTGTTGTGCATTCAGAGATGCTCTTCTGTATAACACTGTTGTAATGTCTGGCTGAGTTACTGTCGCATTCTGTCAGCCTAAACCAGTCTGGCCGTTTTCCTCTGAAGTTTCTCATTATCAAGACGTTCTCGCCCACAGAATTGTCCTTCCCCCCAAATGAATGTCTTCTCTTATTCACATTCTCTGTAAACTCTTAAGTGATTGTAGTCCATGAAAATCCCAGGAAGTTAGCAGTGTGTGAGATGCTTCAACCAGCCCGACTGTCTGCCTTCAACAATCATTCCATACTCCAAGTCACTTACATATACCCTTGAAGAGTTTCGAGAGTTAATCTACTCTCTGAACCCGGCCATGGGTCAGGCTCGTCTGGTGCTTGCGTGGTCAACCAGGCTGTTGCTGCTGGAGGCCTGCTGCCCCGCATATCCATCACAGCCTGGTTGATCTGGCACCTGGTGAAGATACTTGTCCAGTTTCCTCTTGAAGGCTTCTACACTTGTCCCAGCAGTGTTTCTGATATCTTCTGGTAAGATGATGAATAGTCTGGGACCCGGAATGTTGATACAGTGTTCCTTTATTGGCCCGACCGCACCCCTGCTCCTCACTGGGTTTATTTTACACTTCCTCCCATATCTCTCACTCCAGTATGTTGTTACGGCAGTGTGCAGATTTGGGACCAGGCTCTCGAGTATTTTCCAGATTTATATTATTATGTACCTCTCTCTCCTCTGCTCCAGTGAATACATGTTCAAGACTTGCAGGCGTTCCCAGTAGTTTAGGTGCTTTACTGGCTCAATGTGAGCCGTAAACGATCTCTGTATTTGTTCCAGCTCCGATATTTCTCCTGCCTTGAACGAGGCCGTCAACACTGAGCAATATTCTAAGTGAGAGAGCACTAGCGATTTGAAGTGTCACCATGGGCATTATTTCCCTTGTTTTGAAAGTTCTCAATACCCACCCCGTCATCTTCCTGCCGAATTATGCCCATGAACGACTTTTTTATTTCAGTATATTCCATTTACGAGGTTTGACTTAATATTATATAGCGAACTTCTTCACTAGTGACTCCAGTAAAGATTTCCGACTTTATATTATTATCTGACCTCATGTATCATCATACTAGGATATTGCTATTTAATTTTATTATATAAATGTTTGCCAGTTTAGTGCCAACTCTTTTTATCATTATAATATGTTAGGTTATTATTGGACTCCGTGTTTGTTAATAATGGTACAATTGTCTTGATGAAGCAGGTAAATGACCGGACGTTAGTTTAGCTGGCGGCTTACTTCTCCTGACTGACCTTATGTGGAGGTATACGGTCACTCTGTCAGTCATACTTCTCCTGACTGACCTTATGTGGAGGTATACGGTCACTCTGTCAGTCATACTTCACCTGACTGACCTTATGTGGAGGTATACGGTCACTCTGTCAGTCATACTTCTCCTGACTGACCTTATGTGGAGGTATACGGTCACTCTGTCAGTCATACTTCTCCTGACTGACCTTATGTGGAGGTATACGGTCGCTCTGTCAGTCATACTTCTCCTGACTGACCTTATGTGGAGGTATATGGTCACTCTGTCAGTCATACTTCTCCTGACTGACCTTATGTGGAGGTATACGGTCACTCTGTCAGTCATACTTCTCCTGACTGACCTTATGTGGAGGTATACGGTCACTCTGTCAGTCATACTTCTCCTGACTGACCTTATGTGGAGGTATACGGTCGCTCTGTCAGTCATACTTCTCCTGACTGACCTTATGTGGAGGTATACGGTCACTCTGTCAGTCATACTTCTCCTGACTGACCTTATGTGGAGGTATACGGTCACTCTGTCAGTCATACTTCTCCTGACTGACCTTATGTGGAGGTATACGGTCACTCTGTCAGTCATACTTCTCCTGACTGACCTTATGTGGAGGTATACGGTCACTGTCAGTCATACTTCTCCTGACTGACCTTATGTGGAGGTATACGGTCGCTCTGTCAGTCATACTTCTCCTGACTGACCTTATGTGGAGGTATACGGTCACTCTGTCAGTCATACTTTACCTGACTGACCTTATGTGGAGGTATACGGTCGCTCTGTCAGTCATACTTCTCCTGACTGACCTTATGTGGAGGTATACAGTCGCTCTGTCAGTCATACTTCTTCTGACTGACCTTATGTGGAGGTATACGGTCACTCTGTCAGTCATACTTCTCCTGACTGACCTTATGTGGAGGTATACGGTCACTGTCAGTCATACTTCACCTGACTGACCTTATGTGGAGGTATACGGTCACTGTCAGTCATACTTCACCTGATTGACCTTATGTGGAGGTATACGGTCACTGTCAGTCACACTTCTCCTGACTGACCTTATGTGGAGGTATACGGTCACTGTCAGTCATACTTCTCCTGACTGACCTTATGTGGAGGTATACGGTCACTCTGTCAGTCATACTTCTCCTGACTGACCTTATGTGGAGGTATACGGTCACTGTCAGTCATACTTCTCCTGACTGACCTTATGTGGAGGTATACGGTCACTCTGTCAGTCATACTTCACCTGACTGACCTTATGTGGAGGTATACGGTCACTCTGTCAGTCATACTTCTCCTGACTGACCTTATGTGGATGTATATGGTCACTCTGTCAGTCATACTTCACCTGACTGACCTTACGTGTGGGTATACGGTCACTCTGTCAGTCATACTTCATCTGCCTGACTTTATGTGTGGGTATACGATCACTCTGTCAGTCATACTTCACCTGAATGACCTTATGTGGAGGTATACGGTCACTCTGTCAGTCATACTTCACCTGACTGACCTTATGTGGAGGTATACGGTCACTCTGTCAGTCATACTTCTCCTGACTGACCTTATGTGGAGGTAAACGGTCGCTCTGTCAGTCATACTTCTCCTGACTGACCTTATGTGGAGGTATACGGTCACTCTGTCAGTCATACTTCTCCTGACTGACCTTATGTGGAGGTAAACGGTCACTCTGTCAGTCATACTTCTCCTGACTGACCTTATGTGGAGGTATACGGTCACTCTGTCAGTCATACTTCTCCTGACTGACCTTATGTGGAGGTATACGGTCACTCTGTCAGTCATACTTCTCCTGACTGACCTTATGTGGAGGTATACGGTCACTCTGTCAGTCATACTTCTCCTGACTGACCTTATGTGGAGGTATACGGTCACTCTGTCAGTCATACTTCTCCTGACTGACCTTATGTGGAGGTATACGGTCACTCTGTCAGTCATACTTCTCCTGACTGACCTTATGTGGAGGTATACGGTCACTGTCAGTCATACTTCTCCTGACTGACCTTATGTGGAGGTATACGGTCGCTCTGTCAGTCATACTTCTCCTGACTGACCTTATGTGGAGGTATATGGTCACTCTGTCAGTCATACTTCACCTGACTGACCTTATGTGGAGGTATACGGTCGCTCTGTCAGTCATACTTCTCCTGACTGACCTTATGTGGAGGTATACAGTCGCTCTGTCAGTCATACTTCTTCTGACTGACCTTATGTGGAGGTATACGGTCACTCTGTCAGTCATACTTCTCCTGACTGACCTTATGTGGATGTATACGGTCACTCTGTCAGTCATACTTCTCCTGACTGACCTTATGTGGATGTATATGGTCACTCTGTCAGTCATACTTCTCCTGACTGACCTTATGTGGAGGTATACGGTCACTCTGTCAGTCATACTTCACCTGACTGACCTTATGTGGAGGTATACGGTCACTCTGTCAGTCATACTTCTCCTGACCGATCTCATGTGTGAGTATACGGTCACTGTCAGTCATACTTCTCCTGACTGACCTCATGTGGGGGTATACGGTCACTGTCAGTCATACTTCTCCTGACTGACCTCATGTGGGGGTATAAGGTCACTGTCAGTCATACTTCTCCTGACTGGCCTCATGTGGAGGTATACGGTCACTGTCAGTCATACTTCTCCTGACTGGCCTCAATGTGGAGGTATACGGTCACTGTCAGTCATACTTCTCCTGACTGGCCTCATGCGGGGGTATACGGTCACTGTCAGTCATACTTCTCCTGACTGGCCTCATGCGGGGGTATACGGTCACTGTCAGTCATACTTCTCCTGACTGGCCTCATGCGGGGGTATACGGTCACTCTGTCACACACTCACTTCTCAACAGGTTCTGGTCCTCAGCCGTTAACACAATTCTTCCTGGCATTCTACACTCCACCATGATTATAATAATTATAGTAACTGGCGCTCTAGAAATATTACTTACTCTTACAAGGGACAATATAGGATACCTCTTAGCAGATAACTGTTTAGGTTATAATGTGGAATAATTCAAGGTCTCTCTTGATTGTTACGAATTGTCAGTAATGTATTGATTATTTAATACGAGTTAAAGATTGTCTAACTTTACCAATGGGATTTATGCTTTCCTGGTAATGGTCTTTCTTAAGATCAGAGTTTATAAATGTATGAGTATCTATTCTAAGTTTAATATTATTAAAAAGTAAGAATTTTACTCTGGAATTTGAGTCATCATCACAAGAAAGCTAGAAGGTTAACAAATGAACTTAACACTGAGTAAGCAGAGCAACATTGCTACTCAATACCCTTGTTATGTAGCAAATTTTACTCCTAGACAAAGTTCAATATTCAAACTGATTCCCCAGAAACAGTGACCTAATGTTAACACCTCCATACGCATATGTCGTGCTGAATAGGTAAAACTTACGATTTTGCCTTAAATAGCAACGCTCTTCTTGCCGAATAAAGCAAGCGAAAATTTGTGTATGCAATAATTGAGCAGAAATTATTCTGAGCCTAACGAAGAAAATATAATTCATTGTGTTCGTTTATTATTAAATTATTATAAACTTAAATGAACAAAAATATGGCTTGTGAACCAGGATACTCAGATTATGTGGCATTTGTGGCTGTATGGATGACACTGCTGCCTGGGAATCTTGACCGCCTCAGTAGCAGTATCGAGTCCTGCTGACTGCGATCTTTCTCTGTATATATATATATATATATATATATATATATATATATATATATATATATATATATATATATATATATATATATATATATATATATGTGAGTCACAATTATCGTAATGATGGATAATAGAGCAGTTATTGGACCATTACATGACAGGTGTTTCCCGGGTCCCCCAGCCATCCCTTGGACAACCCCAGCCCCCACGTTTCCCCAGGGCTCCCCCTGCCCCCACCAACCCTCCAGGGCCACCCCCGCCCCCACCTACCCTCCAGGGCCCCCCCTGCCCCCACCAACCCTCCAGGGCTCCCCCTGCCCCCACCTACCCTCCAGGGCCACCCCCGCCCCCACCTACCCTCCAGGGCCACCCAGGCCCCCACCTACCCTCCAGGGCCACCCCCGCCCCCACCTACCCTCCAGGGCCACCCCCGCCCCCACCTACCCTCCAGGGCCACCCCCGCCCCCACTCCACCAATAGTAAACAAACAGTTTATCACATGTGTCAACTTGTGTGTATAAACACATTTAATTACAAAACACACGCAGGTGTGCTGGTATGAACAGCTGCTGATACCTATGTTGTTGATAACACCCTTAGTGAGTTATATACCCCCTGCTGTAGGTACCCAACAATACCCTGCCGTACCAAGCCACTATCACTGCCACTTCACCATCCTCGCCGTCCATCACAACAAACACATGTGTACACTATCAAGTCCTTTAAGTATTACATATATCTTCATCATATTTCCCCTGATTCTTGTAAAGTTTAATGTCTTCAGATTGGTTTGCTCTGGCCTCTGCTAGTACTTCATTCCCCTGAGTTCTGGAACTAGCATCGTTGTGAACCTCACTATATATCATCATCATATTTCAAGAACAGCCTCTCATATACGTGTCAAGAGTCAGGAAAATCGTAATGACAAGATTTCAAACAAACCATGGTACGGGTGGGGATTGAACTCGCTGTGAGTGGTAAACTGCAGGCCAGTGTGTCAGCCACTGGACCACCTGGCTACAATAACATTCATCCAACTAGGTAAATTTATACACCATAGGAAGGTTATCATAGACCACCAATGTGACCACAAATGTTAGTTTTTACAGATAACTCATCCTAGAATGATAACCTCTCCTAGCATGATAACCTCTCCTAGCATGATAACCTCTCCTAGCATGATAACCTCTCCTAGCATGATAACCTCTCCTAGCATGATAACCTCTCACAGCATGATAACCTCTCCTAGCATGATAACCTCTCCTAGCATGATAACCTCTCACAGCATGATAACCTCTCCTAGCATGATAACCTCTACTAGCATGATAACATCTCACAGCATGATAACCTCTCCTAGCATGATAACCTCTCCCAGCATGATAACCTCTCACAGCATGATAACCTCTCCTAGCATGATAACCTCTCCTAGCATGATAACCTCTCACTGCATGATAACCTCTACTAGCATGATAACCTCTCCTAGCATGATAACCTCTCACAGCATGATAACCTCTCCTAGCATGATAACCTCTCCTAGCATGATAACCTCTCCTAGCATGATAACCTCTCCTAGCATGATAACCTCTCCTAGCATGATAACCTCTCCTAGCATGATAACATCTCACAGCATGATAACATCTCCTAGCATGATAACCTCTCCTAGCATGATAACCTCTCCTAGCATGATAACCTCTCCTAGCATGATAACCTCTCCTAGCATGATAACATCTCACAGCATGATAACATCTCCTAGCATGATAACCTCTCCTAGCATGATAACATCTCATAGCATGATAACCTCACCTAGCATGATAACCTCTCCTAACATGATAACATCTCCTAGTATGATAACATCTCCTAGCATGATAACCTCTCCTAGCATGATAACCTCTCCTAGCATGATAACATCTCCTAGCATGATAACCTCTCCTAGCATGATAACATCTCCTAGCATGATAACATCTCACAGCATGATAACCGCTCCTAGCATGATAACCTCTCCTAGCATGATAACCTCTCCTAGCATGATAACATCTCCTAGCATGATAACATCTCCTAGCATGATAACCTCACCTAGCATGATAACCTCTCCTAGCATGATAACATCTCCTAGTATGATAACATCTCCTAGCATGATAACCTCTCCTAGCATGATAACATCTCCTAGCATGATAACATCTCACAGCATGATAACCGCTCCTAGCATGATAACCTCTCCTAGCATGATAACCTCTCCTAGCATGATAACATCTCCTAGTATGATAACATCTCCTAGCATGATAACCTCTCCTAGCATGATAACCTCTCACAGCATGATAACCTCTCACAGCATGATAACATCTCACAACATGATAACCTCTCACAGCATGATAACCTCTCCTACCATGATAACATCTCACAGCATGATAACCTCTCCTAGCATGATAACGTCTCACAGCATGATAACCTCTCCTAGCATGATAACCTCTCCTAGCATGATAACATCTCCTAGCATGATAACATCTCACAGCATGATAACCTCTCCTAGCATGATAACATCTCACAGCATGATAACCTCTCCTACCATAACATCTCACAGCATGATAACCTCTCCTAGCATGATAACATCTCACAGCATGATAACCTCTCCTAGCATGATAACATCTCACAGCATGATAACCTCTCACAGCATGATACTCTCACAGCATGATAACCTCTCCTAGCATGATAACCTCTCCTAGCATGATAACCTCTCCTAGCATGATAACATCTCCTAGCATGATAACCTCTCCTAGCATGATAACATCTCCTAGCATGATAACCTCTCCTATCATGATAACCTCTCCTAGCATGATAACATCTCCTAGTATGATAACATCTCCTAGCATGATAACCTCTCCTAGCATGATAACATCTCCTAGCATGATAACATCTCACAGCATGATAACCGCTCCTAGCATGATAACCTCTCACAGCATGATAACATCTCACAGCATGATAACCTCTCACAGCATGATAACCTCTCCTAGCATGATAACATCTCACAGCATGATAACCTCTCCTAGCATGATAACATCTAACAGCATGATAACCTCTCCTAGCATGATAACATCTCACAGCATGATAACCTCTCCTAGCATGATAACCTCTCCTAGCATGATAACATCTCCTAGCATGATAACATCTCACAGCATGATAACCTCTCCTAGCATGATAACATCTCACAGCATGATAACCTCTCCTAGCATAACATCTCACAGCATGATAACCTCTCCTAGCATGATAACATCTCACAGCATGATAACCTCTCCTAGCATGATAACATCTCACAGCATGATAACCTCTCACAGCATGATACTCTCACAGCATGATAACCTCTCCTAGCATGATAACCTCTCCTAGCATGATAACCTCTCCTAGCATAACCTCTCACAGCATGATAACCTCTCCTAGCATGATAACCTCTCACAGCATGATAACCTCTCACAGCATGATAACCTCTCATAGCATGATAACCTCTCCTAGCATGATAACCTCTCACAGCATGATAACTTCTCACAGCATGATAACCTCTCCTAGCATGATAACCTCTCACAGCATGATAACCTCTCACAGCATGATAAGCTCTCCTAGCATGATAACCTCTCCTAGCATGATAACCTCTCCTAGCATGATAACCTCTCACAGCATGATAACCTCTCCTAGCATGATAACCTCTCACAGCATGATAACCTCTCCTAGCATGATAACCTCTCCTAGCATGATAACCTCTCACAGCATGATAACCTCTCCTAGCATGATAACCTCTCTTAGCATGATAACCTCTCCTAGCATGATAACCTCTCACATAATGATAACCTCTCACAGCATGATAACCTCTCACAGCATGATAACCTCTCCTAGTATGATAGCCTCTCCTAGCATGATAACCTCTCCTAGCATGATAACCTCTCACAGCATGATAACCTCTCACAGCATGATAACCTCTCACAGCATGATAACCTCTCACAGCATGATAACCTCTCCTAGCATGATAACCTCTCCTAGCATGATAACCTCTCACAGCATGATAACCTCTCACAGCATGATAACCTCTCACAGCATGATAACCTCTCCTAGCGTGATAACCTCTCCTAGCATGATAACCTCTCCTAGCATGATAACCTCTCACAGCATGATAACCTCTCCTAGCATGATAACCTCTCCTAACATGATAACCTCTCACAGCATGATAACCACTCACAGCATGATAACCTCTCACAGCATGATAACCTCTCCTAGCATGATAACCTCTCCTAGCATGATAACCTCTCCTAGCATGATAACCTCCCACAGCATGATTACCTCTCACAGCATAACCTCTCCTAGCATGATAACCTCTCCTAGCATGATAACCTCTCACAGCAAGATAACCTCACACAGCATGATAACCTCTGACAGCATGATAACCTCTCCTAGCATGATAACCTATCCCAGCATGACAACCTCTCACAGCATGATAACCTCTCCTAGCATGATAACCTCTCAGCATGATAACCTCTCAGAGCATGATAACCTCTCACAGCACGATAACCTTTCACAGCATGATAACCTCTCACAGTATGATAACCTCTCACAGCATGATAACCTCTCACAGCATGATAACCTCTCACAGCATGATAACCTCTCACAGCATGATAACCTCTCACAGCATGATAACCTCGCCTAGCATGATAACCTCTCACAGCATGATAACCTCTCACAGCATCATAATCTCTCCTAGCATGATAACCTCTCACAGCATGATAACCTCTCCTAGCATGATAACCTCTCACAGCATGATAACCTCTCCTAGCATGATAACCTCTCCTAGCATGATAACCTCTCACAGCATGATAACCTCTCACAGCATGATAACCTCTCCTAGCATGATAACCTCTCACAGCATGATAACCTCTAACAGCATGATAACCTCTCAAAGCATGATAACCTCTCCTAGCATGATAACCTCTCACAGCATAACCTCTCACAGCATGATAACCTCTCCTAGCATGATAACCTCTCCTAGCATGATAACCTCTCACAGCATGATAACCTCTCCTAGCATGATAACATCTCACAGCATGATAACCTCTCACAGCATGATACTCTCACAGCATGATAACCTCTCCTAGCATGATAACCTCTCCTACCATGATAACCTCTCCTAGCATAACCTCTCACAGCATGATAACCTCTCCTAGCATGATAACCTCTCACAGCATGATAACCTCTCACAGCAGGATAACCTCTCCTAGCATGATAACCTCTCCTAGCATGATAACCTCTCACAGCATGATAACCTCTCCTAGCATGATAACCTCTCACAGCATGATAACCTCTCACAGCATGATAACCTCTCCTAGCATGATAACCTCTCCCAGCATGATAACTTCTCCTAGCATGATAACCTCTCCTAGCATGATAACCTCTCACAGCATGATAACCTCTCCTAGCATGATAACCTCTCACACCATGATAACCTCTCCTAACATGATAACCTCTTCTAGCATGATAACCTCTCACAGCATGATAACCTCTCCAAGCATGATAACCTCTCCTAGCATGATAACCTCTCCTAGCATGATAACCTCTCCTAGCATGATAACCTCTCACAGGATAACCTCTCCTAGCATGATAACCTCTCACAGCATGATAACCTCTCCTAGCATGACAACCTCTCACAGCATGATAACCTCTCCTAGCATGATAACCTCTCCTAGCATGATAACCTCTCCTAGCATGATAACCTCTCCTAGCATGATAACCTCTCACAGCATGATAACCTCTCACAGCATGATAACCTCTCACAGCATGATAACCTCTCCTAGTATGATAACCTCTCCTAGCATGATAACCTCTCCTATCATGATAACCTCTCACAGCATGATAACCTCTCACAGCATGATAACCTCTCACAGCATGATAACCTCTCACAGCATGATAACCTCTCACAGCATGATAACCACTCCTAGTATGATAACCTCTCCTAGCATGATAACCTCTCCTATCATGATAACCTCTCACAGCATGATAACCTCTCACAGCATGATAACCTCTCACAGCATGATAACCTCTCCTAGCATGATAACCTCTCCTAGCATGATAACCTCTCCTAGCATGATAACCTCTCCTAGCATAACCTCTCACAGCATGATAACCTCTCCTAGCATGATAACCTCTCACAGCATGATAACCTCTCACAGCATGATAACCTCTCCTAGCATGATAACCTCTCCTAGCATGATAACCTCTCACAGCATGATAACCTCTCACAGCATGATAACCTCTCACAGCATCATAATCTCTCCTAGCATGATAACCTCTCACAACATGATAACCTCTCCTAGCATGATAACCTCTCACAGCATGATAACCTCTCCTAGCATGATAACCTCTCCTAGCATGATAACCTCTCACAGCATGATAACCTCTCACAGCATGATAACCTCTCACAGCATGATAACCTCTCCTAGCATGATAACCTCTAACAGCATGATAACCTCTAACAGCATGATAACCTGATAACCTCTCAAAGCATGATAACCTCTCCTAGCATGATAACCTCTCACAGCATAACCTCTCACAGCATGATAACCTCTCCTAGCACGATAACCTCTCCTAGCATGATAACCTCTCACAGCATGATAACCTCTCCTAGCATGATAACATCTCACAGCATGATAACCTCTCACAGCATGATACTTTCACAGCATGATAACCTCTCCTAGCATGATAACCTCTCCTAGCATGATAACCACTCCTAGCATAACCTCTCACAGCATGATAACCTCTCCTAGCATGATAACCTCTCACAACATGATAACCTCTCACAGCATGATAACCTCTCCTAGCATGATAACCTCTCCTAGCATGATAACCTCTCACAGCATAACCTCTCACAGCATGATAACCTCTCACAGCATGATAACCTCTCCTAGCATGATAACCTCTCCTAGCATGATAACCTCTCCTAGCATGATAACCTCTCACAGCATGATAACCTCTCACAGCATAACCTCTCACAGCATGATAACCTCTCACAGCATGATAACCTCTCACAGCATGATAACCTCTCACAGCATGATAACCTCTCACAGCATGATAACCTCTCACAGCATGATAACCTCTCACAGCATGATAACCTCTCCTAGCATGATAACCTCTCACAGCATAACCTCTCACAGCATGATAACCTCTCACAGCATGATAACCTCTCCTAGCATGATAACCTCTCCTAGCATGATAACCTCTCCTAGCATGACAACCTCTCCTAGCATAACCTCTCACAGCATGATAGCCTCTCACAGCATGATAACCTCTCCTAGCATGATAACCTCTCCTAGCATGATAACCTCTCACAGCATGATAACCTGTCACAGCATGATAACCTCTCACAGCATGATAACCTCTCCTAGCATGATAACCTCTCACAGCATAACCTCTCACAGCATGATAACCTCTCACAGCATGATAACCTCTCCTAGCATGATAACCTCTCCTAGCATGATAACCTCTCCTAGCATGATAACCTCTCACAGCATGATAACCTCTCACAGCATGATAACCTCTCACAGCATGATAACCTCTCCTAGCATGATAACCTCTCACAGCATGATAACCTCTCACAGCATGATAACCTCTCACAGCATGATAACCTCTCCTAGAATGATAACCTCTCACAGCATGATAACCTCTCACAGCATGATAACCTCTCCTAGCATGATAACCTCTCCTAGCATGATAACCTCTCCTAGCATGATAACCTCTCACAGCATGATAAACTCTCCTAGCATGATAACCTCTCCTAGCATGATAACCTCCTAGCATGATAACCTCTCCTAGCATGATAACCTCTCACAGCATGATAACCTCTCACAGCATGATAACCTCTCCTAGCATGATAACCTCTCCTAGCATGATAACCTCTCCTAGCATGAAAACCTCTTCTAGCATGATAACCTCTCCTAGCATGATAACCTCTCACAGCATGATAACCTCTCACAGCATGATAACCTCTCCTAGCATGATAACCTCTCACAGCATGATAACCTCTCACAGCATGATAACCTCTCACAGCATGAAAACCTCTCACAGCATGATAACCTCTCACAGCATGATAACCTCTCCTAGCATGATAACCTCTCACAGCATGATAACCTCTCCTAGCATGATAACCTCTCACAGCATGATAACCTCTCACAGCATGATAACCTCTCACAGCATGATAACCTCTCACAGCATGATAACCTCTCACAGCATGATAACCTCTCCTAGCATGATAACCTCTCACAGCATGATAACCTCTCACAGCATGATAACCTCTCCTAGCATGATAACCTCTCACAGCATGATAACCTCTCCTAGCATGATAACCTCTCCTAGCATGATAACCTCTCACAGCATGATAACCTCTCACAGCATGATAACCTCTCACAGCATGATAACCTCTCCTAGCATGATAACCTCTCACAGCATGATAACCTCTCCTAGCATGATAACCTCTCACAGCATGATAACCTCTCACAGCATGATAACCTCTCACAGCATGATAACCTCTCCTAGCATGATAACCTCTCACAGCATGATAACCTCTCACAGCATGATAACCTCTCACAGCATGATAACCTCTCACAGCATGATAACCTCTCCTAGCATGATAACCTCTCTTAGCAGGATAACCTCTCAAAGCATGATAACCTCTCACAGCATGATAACCTCTCCTAGCATGATAACCTCTCACAGCATGATAACCTCTCACAGCATGATAACCTCTCCTAGCATGATAACCTCTCCTAGCATGATAACCTCTCACAGCATGATAACCTCTCACAGCATGATAACTTCTCACGGCATGATAACCTCTCACAGCATAACCTCTCACAGCATGATAACCTCTCACAGCATGATAACCTCTCACAGCATGATAACCTCTCCTAGCATGATAACCTCTCACAGCATAACCTCTCCTAGCATGATAACCTCTCCTAGCATGATAACCTCTCCTAGCATGATAACCTCTCCTAGCATGATAACCTCTCACAGCATGATAACCTCTCACAGCATGATAACCTCTCCTAGCATGATAACCTCTCCTAGTATGATAACCTCTCATAGCATGATAACCTCTCACAGCATGATAACCTCCCCTAGCATGATAACCTCTCCTAGCATGATAACCTCTCCTAGCATGATAACCTCTCACAGCATGATAAACTCTCCTAGCATGATAACCTCTCCTAGCATCATAACCTCCTAGCATGATAACCTCTCCTAGCATGATAACCTCTCACAGCATGATAACCTCTCACAGCATGATAACCTCTCACAGCATGATAACCTCTCCTAGCATGATAACCTCTCCTAGCATGATAACCTCTCCTAGCATGATAACCTCTTTAAGCATGATAACCTCTCCTAGCATGATAACCTCTCCTAGCATGATAACCTCTCACAGCATGATAACCTCTCACAGCATGATAACCTCTCCTAGCATGATAACCTCTCACAGCATTATAACCTCTCCTAGCATGATAACCTCTCACAGCATGATAACCTCTCACAGCATAACCTCTCCTAGCATGATAACCTCTCCTAGCATGATAACCTCTCACAGCATGATAACCTCTCCTAGCATGATAACCTCTCCTAGCATGATAACCTCTCCTAGCATGATAACCTCTCACAGCATAACCTCTCCTAGCATGATAACCTCTCCTAGCATGATAACCTCTCACAGCATAACCTCTCCTAGCATAATAACCTCTCACAGCATAACCTCTCCTAGCATGATAACCTCTCACAGCATAACCTCTCCTAGCATGATAACCTCTCCTAGCATGATAACCTCTCACAGCATGATAACCTCTCACAGCATGATAACCTCTCCTAGCATGATAACCTCTCACAGCATGATTACCTCTCCTAGCATGATAACCTCTCCTAGCATGATAACCTCTCACAGCATGATAACCTCTCACAGCATGATAACCTCTCACAGCATGATAACCTCTCCTAGCATGATAACCTCTCACAGCATAACCTCTCCTAGCATAATAACCTCTCACAGCATAACCTCTCCTAGCATGATAACCTCTCACAGCATAACCTCTCCTAGCATGATAACCTCTCCTAGCATGATAACCTCTCACAGCATGATAACCTCTCACAGCATGATAAACTCTCCTAGCATGATAACCTCTCACAGCATGATAACCTCTCCAAGCATGATAACCTCTCCTAGCATGATAACCTCTCACAGCATGATAACCTCTCACAGCATGATAACCTCTCACAGCATGATAACCTCTACTAGCATGATAACCTCTCACAGCATGATAACCTCTCACAGCATGATAACCTCCCCTAGCATGATAACCTCTCCTAGCATGATAACCTCTCACAGCATGATAACCTCTCACAGCATGATAACCTCTCACAGCATGATAACCTCTCCTAGTATGATAACCTCTCCTAGCATGATAACCTCTCACAGCATGATAACCTCTCACAGCATGATAACCTCTCACAGCATGATAACCTCTCACAGCATGATAACCTCTCCTAGCATGATAACCTCTCCTAGCATGATAACCTTTCACAGCATGATAACCTCTCACAGCGTGATAACCTCTCCTAGCATGATAACCTCTCCTAGCATGATAACCTCTCACAGCATGATAACCTCTCACAGCATGATAACCTCTCCTAGCATGATAACCTCTCACAGCATGATAACCTCTCCTAGCATGATAACCTCTCCTAGCATGATAACCTCTCACAGCATGATAACCTCTCACAGCATGATAACCTCTCACAGCATGATAACCTCTCCTAGCATGATAACCTCTCCTAGCATGATAACCTCTCACAGCATGATAACCTCTCACAGCATGATAACCTCTCCTAGCATGATAACCTCTCACAGCATGATAACCTCTCCTAGCATGATAACCTCTCCTAGCATGATAACCTCTCACTGCATGATAACCTCTCCTAGCATGATAACCTCTCCTAGCATGATAACCTCTCCTAGCATGATAACCTCTCACAGCATGATAACCTCTCACAGCATGATAACCTCTCCTTGCATGATAACCTCTCACAGCATGATAACCTCTCACAGCATGATAACCTCTCCTAGCATGATAACCTCTCCTAGCATGATAACCTCTCCTAGCATGATAACCTCTCACAGCATGATAACCTCTCACAGCATGATAACCTCTCACAGCATGATAACCTCTCCTAGCATGATAACCTCTCACAGCATGATAACCTCTCACAGCATGATAACCTCTCACAGCATGATAACCTCTCCTAGCATGATAACCTCTTCGAGCATGATAACCTCTCACAGCATGATAACCTCTCACAGCATGATAACCTCTCACAGCATGATAACCTCTCCTAGCATGATAACCTCTTCGAGCATGATAACCTCTCACAGCATGATAACCTCTCACAGCATGATAACCTCTCACAGCATGATAACCTCTCACAGCATGATAACCTCTCCTAGCATGATAACCTCTTCGAGCATGATAACCTCTCACAGCATGATAACCTCTCACAGCATGATAACCTCTCACAGCATGATAACCTCTCACAGCATGATAACTTCTAATAGAATGATGTGTGTGTGTACTCACCTAGTTGTACTCACCTAGTTGAGGTTGCAGGGGTCGAGTCCAAGCTCCTGGCCCCGCCTCTTCACTGATCGCTACTAGGTCACTCTCCCTGAACCGTGAGCTTTATCGTACCTCTGCTTAAAGCTATGTATGGATCCTGCCTCCACTACATCGCTTCCCAAACTATTCCACTTCCTGACTACTCTGTGGCTGAAGAAATACTTCCTAACATCCCTGTGATTCATCTGTGTCTTCAACTTCCAACTGTGTCCCCGTGTTGCTGTGTCCAGTCTCTGGAACATCCTGTCTTTGTCCACCTTGTCAATTCCTCTCAGTATTTTGTAAATCATTATCATGTCTCCCCTATCTCTCCTGTCCTCCAGTGTCGTCAGGTTGATTTCCCTTAACCTCTCCTTGTAGGACATACCTCTTAACTCTGGGACTAGTCTTGTTGCAAACCTTTGCACTTTCTCTAGTTTCTTTACGTGCTTGGCTAGGAGTGGGTTCCAAACTGGTGCTGCATACTCCAATATGGGCCTAACGTACACGGTGTACATGGTCCTGAACGATTCCTTATTAAGATGTCGGAATGCTGTTCTGAGGTTTGCTAGGCGCCCATATGCTGCAGCAGTTATTTGGTTGATGTGCGCTTCAGATGTGCCTGGTGTTATACCCCAAGATCTTTTTCCTTGAGCGATGTTTGTAGTCTCTGGCCCCCTAGACTGTACTCCGTCTGCGGTCTTCTTTGCCCTTCCCCAATCTTCATGACTTTGCACTTGGTGGGGTTGAACTCCAGGAGCCAATTACTGGACCAGGTCTGCAGTCTGTCCAGATCCCTTTGTAGTTCTGCCTGGTCTTCGACCGAATGAATTCTTCTCATCAACTTCACGTCATCTGCAAACAGGGACACTTCGGAGTCTATGCCTTCCGTCATATAGTACATTCAGTAACCATAGTCAGCGGACTTGTTACAACTGTGGTTTCCGTGGCCATATTGCAGTTAATTTCCCTGACAGGTACCCTAAGAGGCGTCGTACTGATGATGAGTACCAGTCAGATCTTCCCTACTGTACTTATCATAGAATACATGGACATGACACATCTGAGTGCAATGTTCTCTATAACCTTCAGTACTCTCGATCTTTCCGTTGCCGTTCCACCCGCAGAACCAGGAGAGGAAATAGAGGTCGTGCAGAACCAGTAGAGGAAATAGAGGTCGTGGTTCTCAGACTAACCAGAACCAGGCTCATTCTTCCAATTCGGGGGAATTCGAGCGCCCCAGTCAAACCGTCCCATGGTGACAGTAGGTGATAATGAGTACACCATCCACGTTCGTAATTCCTTTGATGCCTTAAGCAGTCTCAAGAACGGCAATCTCGTTGATGATGTTGCTTCACACGTCTTTGACATAGATGATTTTGGGGATGAAGTGGAACAAACCCTCTCTAATGACAACCCTCGTTTTTGTATGCACATAACTGCTAATGCAACGATAGGTCCCATAGTACAAGCATCTGTTCATAGTGCACCCGTTCATATGTTCATGGACTCTGGTGCACAAGTCAATATTATCAGGTCTAGTTTGTTTAAGGATAAGCAGTTACGACATGTCCTTCTCGTAGAACCGATTCATGTGTCCTCCCTCAGTGGAGTAGCTGGTTCTCACCTGCGTGTCCGAGGTCAGACTTCCCTCACCTTTTCTATCCAAGGTAGAGACTTTATCGCTTCCTTCCTTGTTGTCGACCAGATTACTTTCCCCGGTGACCTACTGGGATTTGCTCCTATGAGAGAATTACGCATTGTGCTCGGCCCTTACCGATGGCATGCCCAAACTGATGACTTGATCTTACCATTTTGGGGTTACCAGCTTGGATCCGAGATCTGCCATACTGCCGCAGAGTACGACGTTCGGATTAAGTCTTTACAAGCCAGTGCATTTTCCAGTAGCGTACCCAAGCAGTCAGGCACTGTTGATCCTGTCATTCCTGTCTGTGCTCCACCTACAACTTCAGGCTTGCAAGATAGTGTCCAGTTGCCTTAAGTGTCCGAGGAACCTTAGACTGCCTTCAGTGCTGAACCTATCCCTGTAATGTCTGCTAGTTCAATTAGTAGTTCCTCCACAAGGGACACCTTGTCGGAAAACGATTACTTGAAACTAGTAATGTCATCTTCACTACATCACTTGCCAGAATGCTCCACTTCCTGACAACTCTGTGACTGAAGAAATACTTAACATTCGTCGGACTCATCTGAGTCTTCAACTTTCAATTGTGACCTCTTGTTGCTGTGTCCTATCTCTGGAACATCCTGTCTCTGTCCACCCTATCTATTCCTCGCAGTATTTTGTATGTCGTTATCTTATCTCCACAACCCTCCTATCCTCCAGTGTAGTCTGGCCGATTTCTCTCAACCTTTCTTCGTAGAACATTCCCCTTAGCTCTGGACTAGCATTGTTGCAAACCTTTACACATTCTTTAATTTCTTGACATGCTTGACAAGGTGTGGGTTCCAAACTGGTGCTTCATACTCCAGTATGGGCCTTACTGAGGTATCAGAATGATATTCTCCAGTTTGCCAGGCGCCCATATGCTGTAGCAGTTATCTGGTTGATGAGTGCTTCCAGACACGTGCTCGGTATCATATTCACCCCAAGATATTTCTCCTTGATTGAGGTTTGCAGTGTTTGGCCATCTAGCATATATTCTGTCTGCGGTCATTTTATCCCTTTCACGTTCATCATGACTTTGCATTTGGCGGAGTTAAATTCAAGAAGCCAGTTTCTGGACCACGTGTCCAGCCTGTCCAGGTCTCTTCGTAGTCCTGCCTGATCCTCATCTGATTTAATTCTCCTCATTAACTTCACATCATCTGCGAACAGGGACACTTCTGAGTCTAACCCTTCCATCATGTTATTCACATATACCAAAATTAGCACTGGTCCTAGGACTGACCCCTGTGGGACCCCGCTCGTCACAGGCGCCCACTGTGATACCTCATCCCATACCATGACTCGTTGTTGCCTCCCTGTCAGGTATTCTCTGATCCATTGCAGTGCCCTTCGTGTTGTACGTGCCTGATCCTCCAGCTTCTGCATTAATCTCTTGTGAGCAACTGTGTCGAAGGCCTTCTTGCAGTCCATGAAAATGCAATCACCCCACCCCTCCAGTGTGTGTATGTGTGTGTGTGTTTGTGTATGTGTGTGTTATGTGGGTTTTCGATGCGTGGCTGGGGTAAGAATACTCACGTAGGCTGGTAGTACGTATAATATATATCGGGAAGTATGGGAAGTGCCAACAGCCGACCTGCCTCTCTCTGCTCCCTAACTTGACTGACCCATGAGTGCCTACGGGTGAGGGTGTTTGAAATCCTGCTATGGTCAGCAGCAATATGAATACAGTTAGTGATTCACGCAGAGACGGTTGGTAGTGAGTCATCTACTGGTACACTGGTTACTGGTAACTGGTTACTAGGAACTGGTACTACTACTGAGAGCTCGGCGACGCTAACGTATGTCGTCCCGACATACAACTAATACAAACTTAGAGACGGCAGGTGTACGGCTTGGGCTGATTCTATACAATGTCAAAGTACACAACAATTGAACATTATAACATACATAAGTAGAATATTGGAATGGAAGCTTACGTAACTGAAACTGTAATGCAATACAAGGTATAATATAGCACAACTCATCGAATGAAACTCAACGTTGAGATTACACAATAGAAGTTATGAAAAAAAATTTGATCGATCGATCTGTATTCATGTGATCTACGGATTCTGAGGAAGGAATATATACAAAGAAAGAAGTGTTTAACAGAAAGGCTGATTCGGTGCACTCAAATCTAGACTGTTAACTCTCAGAATTCAGAGAGAACGTGAACACACAAAAAAAATTCTTGAATACTGATAAGTTGATACTGTAATTATTCATCTATACAGTTTATTTACATTTAATCCCAACTCTGCTAGGGTGAGATTGACATATGCAGAATGGGTGTCATCTCTGGGAGGATCAAACTCTGTTGCACTGGCTAACTCATGCTGTATTTGAGGCAAATCTGAATTGGTAGTTACAAATGATACTTGAGAATTTCTCAATACCTGTCGTGTACGTAGGGAATAACGACATTCAGGTTGATCGTCTGACTGAGTATCAGAGGTAGAGAGTACAGGATCTGGAGGATTGTCAGTCACATTAGTCTGGGTTGGAGCATCATTATCATCACATACTAACTTCATATGATCTAAATGCGATTCTTTATACTGACCAGTACTAATTTCTCTAACCTTATACTTATTACCAGTGATATGTTCAACTACTCGATAAGGACCAACAAACTTTTGATCAAGCTTAGGCATTGCAGACGTTTTGTTAAAGTTAGTCAGCATAACTCTCGAACCTACTTTGATTTTGGATGGCTTTGCTCGAGTGATTGCGACTCTTGTAAATTCTGCTGTTGATTTATGAAGTGTTTCACGGATTCTTCTAAAAACACCGTGAGCTAAGCTGGTACGAGTTGCTATGAAATCATCAGGGTTGTAATTTGGTTTCGGATTAGAATATAGCAACTCATAAGGCAAACGTTTATCTACACCGTACAATGCATAATGTGGAGTGTCACCTATAGAAACATTGTAAGCAGAATTTATAGCACACTGCACATCAGGTATAACTTCATCCCAAGTTTCACTGTTGGGATTGATAGTGCCTCTCAAGACATCAAGTACTTTCTTATTGGTACGTTCCGCTAGCCCATTGCTGGCAGGATGATGAGGAACAATGGTGGATTTAGAGATCTTGTATAAAGTACACAAATTTTCAAGAATCTCATTACAGAATTCACCTCCATTATCTGTTACTAGGGACTTAGGGGTGGTATGCCTGCAGATAATGCGTTCTTTAAACGCTTTAGCTACTGTCTCGGCAGTCTTATCTGCAATAGGAACTAACTCACAATATCTGGTGAAATGGTCTACCATAACACACAGATGTTTGTTGCCCTGGAGGGAACATTGGAAATTAGTTAACAAATCTAGCGCAACTCTTTCCCACGGTTTGCTAGTGGTTGGATACACCTGGATTGGATTAGGACCATTAGCATTACCTTTATGTTGCATGCAGACACTACATTTCTTAACATACTCAGAAATATCAGTTGCCATACAAGGCCAAAAGTATTTCAATCTGGCTTGTTTTACTGAACGATCCATACCAGGGTGCGCAACACCTGGTACATCGTGAACTAGCTGTAAGGCTACAATCACTAGTGACTGTGGAATTACTAGCTGGTATACTCTTCTGCTAGGAGTACCCAACTCAGCTGTTCGATACAGTAATTCCTGGTTCATAACAAAGTCACTGATGGGTGCTGGGGGCTTCACAGTCAGAATAAGATCTTCCTGGAGCAGGAATCGAATCACACCAGACCACATGGGATCTGTTCGTTGAGCATTCTCTACATCTTCAGCACTAAATGGAGGGTCTGCAGTTACTATACTAACATGTCGCGATAAGGCATCTGCGACTACATTTGACTTGCCAGGTAAGTGTTCAAAGTTGGGATTGAACTCTTGGATAGTCAAGGTCCATCTGGCTAACCTTCCAGTAGGTTGTTTGTTCTGGAATAAAGGTATCAGTGGAGCATGGTCTGTCAAGACATGAACAGAGTACTGATAAATAATGTCTCGGAAGTGCTTTAAAGACCATACTATTGCTAAAGCTTCTTGCTCAGTTACTGTATAATTACGTTCAGCCTTCGTAAGGACTCGGCTAGCAAATGCAACTGTGTTGTACTTGCCATCAGTCTTCTGAGCTAGTACGGCACCTATACCAATAGAACTAGCATCAGTTGTCAGATAGAAGGGCTTAGAAAAATCTGGAAATTTCAAAATTGGAGCAGATGTTAGCTTTTCTTTTAAAGTTTGGAATGCTCTTTCTTGACGGAAGGTCCAAACAAAAGGAGCATCTTTCTTAAGCAACTCATTAGAGGAGCAGCTATGGAAGAAAAATTGGCAATGAAAGATCTATAAAAACCTGCTAAGCCCACAAAGGATCTTACGGCATCAGCAGTTTTGGGTGTTGGAAAATTTAGTACTGCAATTACTTTACTTTGATCAGTCGTAACCCCTCTAGGAGTGACTACGTGACCAAGAAACTTAATTTCTGATCTGAAAAATTTACATTTAGACAGTTTGATCTTTAAATTGGCTTCTTCAAGCTTACCAAGTACTACATCAAGTCTTTTCAAGTGTGTATCCATGTCTTTAGACATGACGATTACGTCATCTAAGTACACCATAAGTGCATTACCTATGAGACCTCTAAAGATATTAGTCATGAGCCTTGAGAACGTGATAGGGGAGGATCGTAATCCAAACGCCATACGGAGGAAGTGATAATGACCTGTAGGAGTGGAGAATGCAGTTAGCTCTTGGCTGTCCTTGTGAAGAGGGACTTGCCAAAACCCTTGTAACAAATCCAGGGTTGAAAAGACTTTGTTATCTCCGATGTTACGTAAAAGATCACCCAGTACAGGGAGTGGGAAGCGATCTGGAATAGTTTTCGCATTTAACTTCCTAAAGTCAATCACTGGGCACCAAGTACCATCCTTCTTAGGTACTAGGATCAAGGGTGCATTCCAAGGTGAATTGCTGTGTGCAATAACTCCATCATCAAGCATTTGATTGATCAATTCTTCTGTGACAGCAACTTGTGAATGAGGCATTCTGTACGCAGGTATACAGATAGGTCTAGTACCAGGTTCAAGTGGAATATGATGGGACAATAAGTTCGTTATACCCATCTTCTCACCTGGTAAGGCAATGGCTTTACGACGTTTGTTCAACAGAGTCAACAAACGCTTGACTTCATCTGGGAAGTCAGTGGGAGCTATGTCTTTCTCCTCAACTGGTGGAACAGATTGATCCAGTGAAGTGGATGAGGTCTCCCCGGTAGAAATAGCACCAACCCACTGGTCAGGTGACAACTCATCCTCTACCTGAACAGGGTAAGGATAGTGAACAAGGTCAACAAGATTGGTATTTGCTCTGAGACGAACACTGTGACCAGAAGTGTTAGCTAGGAAGAAATGGATCTAACTATCTCTTACAACACGTAAGAATGGTTCAACAAATAGACCTTTTACTTTGCAAGAATCACTGTCAACTAGGACGTTATCACCATCTGGAACACTAGGAACAACAACAGACACTCTAGTGAGGGCACTAGCTGCGACAAAAACGTCTTTCTGCAGACGGCATGTGACATCAACAAGAGATGGCATTACTAGTTGCAAGTAATTGTTTTCCGACAAGGCGTCCCCTGTGGAGAAACTACTACTTGAAATAGCAGACATTGCAGGGATAGGCTCAGCACTCAAGGTAGTCAGAGCATCCTCGGACACTTGAGGTAACTGGACACTATCTTGCAAGTCTGAAGTTGCAGGAACACAGACAGGAGTGACAGGATCATCAGTGCCTGACCGCTTGGGTACGCTACTGGAAAATGCACTGGCCTGTAAGGACTTAATTCGAATGTCGTACTCTGCGGCAGTATGGCAGACCTCGGATCCAAGCTGGTAACCCCAAAATGGTACGATCAAGTCATCAATTTGGGCATGCCATCGATAAGGGTCGAGCACAATGCGTAAGTCTCGCATGGAAGCAAATCCCAGTAGGTCACCAGGGAAAGTAATCTGGTCGACAACAAGGTAGGAAGCAGTGAAGTCTCTACCTTGGATAGAAAAAGTGAGGGAAGTCCGACCTCGGACACACAGGTGAGAACCAGCTACTCCACTAAGGGAGGACACATGAGTCGGTTCTACGAGAAGGACATGTCGTAACTGCTTATCCCTAAACAAACTAGACCTGATAATATTGACTTGCGCACCAGAGTCCATGAACAAATGAACGGGCGCATTATAATCAGATGCTTGCACTATAGGGCCTGGAAGTTATGTGCAAACAAAAAGGTGGATTGTCATCAGCAAAGATTTGTTCCCCTTCATCCCCAAAATCATCTACGTCAGAGACATGTGAAGCAATATCATCAGCAGGATTGTCATTCTCGAGACTGCTTAAGGCTTCAAAGGAATTGTGAACAGGGATGGTGTACTCATTATCACCTACTGTCACCATGGGACGGTTTGACTGGGGCGCTCGAATTCCCCCGAATTGGAAGAATGAGCCTGGTTCTGGTTATTTTGAGAACCACGATGTCTATTTCCTCTATGGGTTCTGCAGTTGGAACGGCCACGGAAAGACCTAGAGTACTGAAGGTTGTAGAGAGCATTGCACTCAGATGTGTCATGTCCATGTATTCTATGATAAGTACAGTAGGGAAGATCTCACTGGTACTCATCATCAGTACGTCGCCTCTTAGGGTGACTATCAGGACAATTAATTGCAATATGGCCACGGACACCACAGTTGTAACAAGTCCGCTGACTATGGTTACTGAATGTACTATGAATACTACGAGGTTTATAATGACTCTGTACACTGGTCCTTGGTGATCGCTGAGATGGTTGACGACCACGATTTGTCGCTGTGGCACAAACAAGAGGTGGTGCAGACTGAGGTATAGGTGTGAAATTACTTTTGATACATGGGAAAGTACCCTGGGGGCACAAGGAACGTACATGATTTAGGGCTGTAAGTGGTTCCATCGCACGTGTCCAGCCTGTCCAGGTCTCTTCGCAGTCCTGCCTGATCCTCATCTGATTTAATTCTCCTCATTAACTTCACATCATCTGCGAACAGGTACACTTCTGAGTCTAACCCTTCCATCATGTTATTCACATATACCAAAAATAGCACTGGTCCTAGGACCGACCCCTGTGGGACCCCACTCATCACAGGCGCCCACTGTGATACCTCATCCCGTACCATGACTCGTTGTTGCCTCCCTGTCAGGTATTCTCTGATCCATTGCAGTGCCCTTCGTGTTGTACGTGCCTGATCCTCCAGCTTCTGCATTAATCTCTTGTGAGCAACTGTGTCGAAGGCCTTCTTGCAGTCCATGAAAATGCAATCACCCCACCCCTCCAGTGTGTGTATGTGTGTGTGTGTTTGTGTATGTGTGTGTGTGTGTGTGTGTGTGTGTATGTGTGTGTGTGTGTGTGTGTGTGTGTGTGTGTGTGTGTGTGTGTGTGTGTGTGTGTGTGTGTGTGTGTACTCACCTAGTTCACTTAGTTGTGGTTGTGGGGGGTCGAGTCACAGCTCCTGGCCCCACCTCTTCATCATACCTCTTCTTAAAGCTATGTATGGATCCTGCCTCCATTACATCACTACCCAGACTATTCCATTTCCTAACAACTCTGTCACTGAAGAAATACTTCCTAACATCCCTGTGGTTCATCTGAGTCTTCAGGTTCCAACTGTGACCCCTTCCTGCTTTATCCCATCTCTGGAACATTCTTTGTCCACCTTGTCTATACCTCTCTGTATTTTATATGCCATTATCATATCCCCCATATCTCTCTTGTCTTCCACTCTCGTCAGGTCGATTTCCCTTAACCTCTCCTAGTAGGGCATAACTCTTAGCTCCGGGACTAGTCTTGTTGCAAACCTTTGCACTTTCTATAGTTTCCTTACATGCTTGGCTAGGTGAGGGTTCCAAACCGGCACTGCATATTTCAATATGGGCCTAACATACACAGTGTACAGAATCCTGAATGATTCCTTATTTAGATGTCAGAATGCTGTTCTTAGGTTTGCCAGGCACCCATATGCTGCAGCAGTTATTTGGCTGATGTGCGCCTCAGATGTGCCTGGCGTTATAATCACACCAAGATCCTTAGTGTGTGAATCACACACACACCAATTGTGACCCCTTGTTTCTGTGTCCCCTCTCTGGAACATCCTGTCTCTGTCCACCTTGTCTATTCCACGCATTATTTTGTATGTTGTTATTATGTCTCCCCTGGCCCTCCTGTCCTCCAGTGACGTCAGTCCGATTTCCCTCAACCTTTCTTCACAGGACATTCCCCTGGGCTCTGGAACTAGCCTTGTTGCAAACCTTTGTCCTCTCTCTAATTTCTTGACGTGCTTGACTAAGTGTGGGTTCCAAACTGGTGCTGCATACTCCAGTATGGGCCTGACTTACACAGTATACAGTGTCTTGAACGATTCCTTACTAAGGTATTGGAACGCTATTCTCAGATTTGCCAGGCACCCATATGCTGCAGCAGTTATCTGGTTGATGAGTGCCTCTTGAGACATGCTTGGTGTTATGGTCACCCCAAGCTCTTTCTCCTTGAGTGAGGTTTGCAGCCTTTGTCCACCTAGCCTATACTCTGTCTGCGGTCTTCTTTGCCCTTCCCTAATCTTCATGACTTTGCATTTGGCAGGGCTGAATTCGAGAAGCTAGTTGCTGGACCACGTGTCCAGGCTGTCCAAGTCTCTTTGTAGTCCTGCCTAATCCTTATCCAATTTAATCCTTCTCATTAGCTTCACATCATCTGCAAACAGGGACACTTCAGAATCTATCCTTTCCATCATGTCATTCACATATATCAAAAATAGCACTGGCCCTTGGACTGACTCCTGTGGGACCTTGCTCGTCACAGGTGCCCACTGTGACACCTCATTACATACCATGACTCGTTGTTGCCTCCCTGTCAGGTATTCTATGATCCATTGCAGTGCACTTCCTGTTATACGCGCCTGATTCTCCAGCTTCTGCACTAATCTCTTGTGAGGAACTGTGTCGAAGGCCTTCCTGCAGTCCAGGAAAATGCAATCAACCCACCCCTCTCTCTCGTGTCTTACTTCTGTTACATTGTCATAAAACTCCAGAAGGTTTGTGACACAGGATTTGCCTTCCATGAATCCGTGCTGGTTGTTGTTTATAATATTGTTCTGTTCCAGATGCTTCACCACTCTCCTCCTGATAATCTTCTCCATGACTTTGCATACTATACACATCAAGAGAAACTGGTCTATAGTTTAGTGCCTCATTTCTGTCTCTTAAAAATGGGGACTACATTTGCCATCTTCCATACCTCAGGTAGTTGCCCAGTTTCAAGGCATGTATTGAACATTGTGGTTAGTGGCATGCACAGCATCTCTGCTCCTTTTCTGAGGACCCATGGGGAGATGTTGTCCGGACCCCTCGCCTTTGAGGTATCAAGGTCATTTAGTAGCTTCTGCATCTCCTCCTCTGTTGTTTGTATGTCATCCAGCACCTGTTGGTATATTCAAAGTTGGTGTTCCCCTCTGTGCTGTCTTCTCAGAGCCATTCCAGTCTCTACTGTAAATACTTCTTTAAATCTCATGTTGATCTCCTCGCATACCTCGTGATCGATTCTTGTGAGTTCCCCACCTTCTTTCCTGAGCCTGGTCAGCTGCTCTTTGACTGATGTCTTCCTCCTAATGTGTCTGTACAGCAGTTTCAGGTCAGACTTAACTTTCGATGCTATGTTATTTTCATACTGTCGCTTGGCCTCCCTCCTTACCTGTTCATACTCGTTACTGGCTCTTTGACTAATCGCCTTATTTTCCTGTGTTCTTCACCTTCTGTACTTTTTCCATTCTCTATTGCACTTGCACCATCGGGTAAATCAAGGGCTCAATCTGGTCTTCCCATTATTTCTGTTGCCCTTGCGAACAAACCTTTCCTCTGCTTCCTTGCATTTTGTTGTTATGTATTCCATCATTTCGTTTACCGACTTTCCTACCAGTTCTCTGTCCCACTGAACCTCTTGCAGGAAGTTCCTCAAACCTATGTAGTCCCCCCATTTATAGTCTGGCTTTTCCCATTCAGCTCCTGTTACCCTCTCCACTTGTAACCCTATGTATTCAAAGCACAGAACCATGTGGTCACTGGCTCCTAGGGGCCTCTCAGATGTGATGTCCTCAACGTCTGAGCTGCTCATCCTCCCCTCTCTCTCTGGTAGTATCCTTAACATGTTGATGCATGAGGTTTTCCAGTACCACATCCATCATCTTGGCTCTCCATGTTTCGGGACCCCCGTGTGGCTCCAGGTTTTCCCAATCGATCTCCCTGTGATTGAAATCGCCCATAACCAATAACTTTGCTCTGCTCAAGTGAGCTCTTCTTGCCACCTCAGCCAGTGTGTCCACCACTGCTCTGTTACTCTTAGCCTCTTGCAGTTCTATGGTGGATTATACGTCACTGCTATGACTACCTTGTTCTCCCCAGACTGAAGTGTACCTACTATGTATTCTCTTTCTCCAATCTCATCCATGCCTCCCATTTCCTCAAATTTCCATCAGTGTTTCACGAGCAGTGCAACCCCTCCTCCCCCTCTCCTCCTTCTATCTTTCCTAAGGATCTGATATCCTGGTGGGAAGATTGCATCTGTTACTGTCTCAGTGAGTTTCATTTCTGTGACTGTTATGATGTCTGGGAACTTCTCACTGATTCTTTCATGCCACTCCTCATATTTGTTCGTTATTCCATCCGCATTCATGTACCAAAACCTTAACTTCTGTTCCAAAACTGTGGTCCTAGGAGGATATTGGGATTGGGAGAGCAGGAGCCCTGGCAGGGGCCTATGGGGGATTGTGTTGGGGGCAGAGTTCCCATAGGGGGTTGGTGTAGGGTTGGGGTTCGTGGTGTGCGGGTGGGGACAGAGGGATCGGTGTGTGATTGTCAACTTAGATTGCTCAGTTGCCTTGGGGTTGTCATGGCTGGAGTCCTTCTGCGGGTGTTTCTGGGGGGGGGGTGTTTGCTCTTCCACCTGTGTCTGGGTCATTCTGCTTTTCTTTGTCACTTCCTCCTTTTGTTTTTGCACTCTCTCTTTCAGTATCCTCCTTTCCTCTTCCGTTCTGTCTCGATTGAGATACACACTCTGGAATTCCAGTTTGTCTCTTAGCTGTGCTCTCTCCTGCAGGATCATGGTTCAAGTTGATTCTGCCTTGAAAATTACTTTGAGAGCCACTTCCTTCTCCTTGCAAACCACTCAATTCTCTAAAAATTTGACACCTGGGTCATGTCGCTCTCACCTATTGCCTTCATGATACCTTCAATCACTTTTATCTCCTCCTGTTTTCTTTCATCGTAGGTTTCCCCTTTGGCTTCCTGGAGCCCATAGACAAAAACTTATCTCTCCCTTTCTTCCTCCCACTGTGTCTCGTATTGCGTCCTGAGGTGTTTTAGTTCCTTCCCTTGGAGCGTTCCTTCCTTCAATCCCTTTCCTAGCTGATGCCCCATTGCTCATTGGTCTGTCTTTCCTGGTCAGCTGTTTCTGGCTCCTGCAGGAGTCTGGTAGAGTTCCTGCATATATCCTAGCTCCTTCAATGTCTCCCAACCTCTCATTTGTTCTTAGTGTGCTCCTCATCTTTGCCTTGGCCCCATGTGGGTCTGACAGGACCTTTGCACACAGTATAGCTTCCATGCTCCCTCCAGTGCCCTTGTCTGTGTTTGATGTAGAAGTTCCTGATGTTATGTCTGTACTGTCATTTTTGTCTTTAGCCTGTTTCAGATTACTCAGTTTCTCTTCTAAGTGCTGTATCTTGGCTTCTCCTACTATGGCATGCTGATCCCACTTCCTGCTCTCTGCAGCTATCTTCTCCATCCTCCTTCCAAGCTTTTCTAGCTTCCTACCCCAGTCTTCCTCCGAAATCATCCTTCCCAGCTTTGTCTGCCATACCCCCGGCTCCCGGCCTTGTTTTTGGCCCCATTGTACCACAGAACAAAGTTTGTGTATGTTCAGAGTGGGTGTTTGTGATGATGGGTGTTGTAGGTAGGGGTAGGGAGGTAGGGCAGGGAGGAGAAGAATATGGGGGTGGGAGAGGGGTAGCATCAAGGAGAGTTTTGGAGGTTACAAGATGGTATAGGGAGGAGAAAGGGAGTGTGGGAGAGGCTAGGCAGAGAGGCTAGGGGGAGAGAGAGGGGGGGAAGAGACTGGGGAGAGGGACGGTGGATGGAAGACGAGGATGAGAGAGAGAGAGAGAGAGAGAGAGAGAGAGAGAGAGAGAGATAGGGAGAGAGTGAGAGAGAGAGAGAGAGAGAGAGAGAGAGAGAGAGAGAGAGAGAGAGAGAGAGAGAGAGAGAGGTGAGAGAGAAGGAAGATGGATGGAAGGTGAGGACGAGAGAGAGAGGGAGAGGGAGGGAGAGGGAGGGAGAGAGAGGGGGTGAGAAAGAGGGAAGATGGATGGAAGGTGAGCATGAGAGACAGAGAGGGAGGGAGAGACAAAGTGATAGGATGGGAGTGAAGGGGGAGGGGGAGGGAAGGAGGGGGATAGAGTGACGGCTTAAATAGAGGCCCTTCACCTTAAGGCTGTACTCACCTATTTGTGGTTGCAGGGGTCGAGTCATAGCTCCTGGCCCCACCTCTTCACTGATTGCTACTAGGTCCTCTCTCTCCCTGCTCCATGAGCTTTATCATACCTCACCTTAAAACTATGTATGGTTCCCGCCTCCACTACTTCCCTTTCTAGGCTATTCAACGGCTTGACTACTCTATGACTGAAGAAATACTTCCTAACATACCTTTGATTCATCTGAGTCTTCAACTTCCAATTGTGACCTCTTGTGTCTGTGTCCCATCATTGGAACATCTCGTCTTTGTCCACCTCGTCTATTCTGCACAGTATTTTATATGTCATTATCATTTCTCCCCTGACCCTCCTGGCCTCCAGTGTCGTCAGGCCGATTTCCCTCAACCTTTCTTCGTAGGACAATCCCCATAGCTCTGGGACTAGTCTTGTTGCAAACCTTTGCACTTTCTCTAATTTCTTGACGTGCTTGACTAGGTGTGGATTCCAAGCTGGTGCTGCATACTCCAGTATGGGCCTGACGTAAATGGTATACAGAGTCTTGAACGAATCCTTACTGAGGTATTGGAATGCTATCCGTATGTTTGCCAGGCGCCCGTATGCTGCAGCAGTTATATGATTGATGTGCACCTCAGGAGATATGTTCGGTGTTATACTCACCCCCAGATCTTTTTTCTTGAGTGAGGCTTGCAGACTTTGGCCATCTAAATTATATTGTGTCTGCAGTCTTCTTTGCCCTTCCCCAATCTTCATGACTTTGCATTTGGCAGGGTTAAACTCAAGGAGCCAGTTATTGGACCAGGCTTGTAGCCTGTCAAGGTCTTTTTGTAGTCCTGCCTGATCCTCATCCGATTTGATTCTTCTCATTAACTTCACATCATCTGCAAACAAGGACACTTCTGAGTCTATCCCTTCCGTTATGTCATTCACATATACCAAGAACAGCACAGGTCCTAGGACTGACCCCTGTGGAACCCCGCTTGTCACAGGCGCCCACTATGACACCTCATCACATACCATGACTCGTTGTTGCCTCCCTGTCAGGTATTCTCTGATCCATTGCAGTGCCTTTCCTGTTATGTGTGCCTGATCCTCTAGCTTTTGCAGCAACCTCTTGTGAGGAACTGTGTCGAAGGCCTTCTTGCAGTCCAAAAAAATGCAGTCGATCCATCCCTCTCTCTCTTGTCTTACTTCTGTCACCTTGTCATAAAACTCTAGTAGGTTTGTGACACAGGATTTGCCCTCCCTGAAACCATGCTGGTTGTCAATTATACACTTGTTTCTTTCCAGGTGCTCCACCACTCTCCTCCTGATGATCTTCTCCATGACTTTGCATACTATACACGTTAGTGATACAGGTCTGTAGTTTAGTGCCTCATGTCTCTCTCCCTTTTTAAAAATTGGGACTACATTTGCCATCTTCCATACCTCAGGGAGTTGCCCAGTTTCAAATG
>NC_091306.1:33516764-33561764 GCF_038502225.1 Cherax quadricarinatus | reverse complement strand
CATACTAATAAAATACAAATAGTAATACTAGTAATTATAAAACTTAGCCTCTCTCAGCTTCTACAAGTGCCTGACACTTGTGCTAGTGTGTATGTGCCCAGAAATAATGCTCCTCACGTCTAAGTGCCCCTACTACTAATAAAATACCAATAGTAATACTAGTAATTCCAAAACTTATCCATACTACTAATAAAATACCAATAATAATACTAGTAATTCTAAAACTTAGCCTCTTTCAGTATCTACAAGTGTCTACGATTGTACTAGTGTGTGTGTGTATGTATGTTTGATGGTTAATCCCCACTAGCTATCCACCTCCCTCTTCTCATGCACTATCAATCCTATCTCCACCTTATCTATGCTGTTTCTACTCTAATTCTGGTAATAGCTTGCAGGAGTGAGTCACCAGTATCTAAGAACATAAGAATGGAGGAACACTGCAGAAGGCCTACTGGCCCATACAAGGCAGGTCCTTATCAAAATGGCCTCTACCCAAAGCTACCAAAGAATTTACTCCCATACCCAATGACACAAATCAAACCCAGCCCCTCCCACTCATATATTTGTCCAATCTCTTTTTAAAGCTACCCAAATTCCAAGCCTCGATCACCCTACTGGGAAGATTGTTCCACACATCCACAACTCTGTTAGAAAACCAGTACTTACCTATGTCCTTTCTAAATCTAAATTTATCCAACTTAAATCCATTATTTCTGGTTCTTACCTGGTTCGACACCCTCAGTACTTTATTAATATCTCCTTTGTTTATTCCCGTCATCCACTTATATGCTTCAATGATATCTCCCCTCATTCTATGTCTCTCCAGAGAGTGGAGATTTAAGGCTTTAAGTCTATCTTCATGCGGGAGATTCCTTACACAGTAGATCATTTTAGTCATTCTACTCTGTATGTTCTCCAATAAGTCTATATCCATCCTGTAGTAAGGAGACCAAAACTGAGCAGCATAATCTAAATGAGGCCTCACTAGTGATGTATAGAGCTGTAAAATAACTTGGACTTCTGTTACTTATACTTCTTGAGATAAATCCAAGTAATCTGTTAGCCTTGTTGCGCACACTTAGGCACTTCTGTCTTGGCTTTAGATTTCTGCTTACCGTGACTCCCTATCCTTTTTCACATTCTGCATGATCAAGCTCCACTTCACCTAGTTTATAGCTTCGAGGGTTATTTTCATTACCAAGGATAAGTACCTTACACTTTTCCACATTGAACTTCATCTGCCATTTTTCAGACCAAGACATTAATTTGTCCAAATCCTCCTGGAGTTCATTGGTATCCTCCTCAGAATTAATCATATGGCCTATCTTTATATCATCAGCAAATTTGCTCATGTCACTCGTAATCCCTTCATCAAGGTCATTAACGTAAATTATGAACAAGAGAGGGCCTAAAACCGATCCTTGTGGAAAGCCACTAGTGACCCCGTTAATGGAAATTCTCTGCTTTCTACTGGTAAGCCATGCCTCAATCCATGCTAGAACTTTACCTTCTATACCATGAGCTGCCACTCTTCTTAAGAGTCTCTTGTGAGGTACTCTGTCGAAGGCTTTACTAAAATCCAAATAAACAATATCATATTCTTTATCACTGTCTACTGCCTCAAATGTTCTATTGAAGAACGTCAGTAAATCTGTCAAGCAGTGGTGATGGTGTATGAGTGGTGATGGTGTATAAGTGTTGGTGTACGAGTGGTGATGGTGTATGAGTTATGATGGTGTATGAGTGGTGGTGGTGTATGAGTGATGGTGTATGAGTGATGGTGTATGAGTGGTGGTGGCGTATGATTGATGATAGTGTATGAGTGGTGATGGTGTATGAGAGGTGATGGTGTATGAGTGGTGATGTATTGTATGAGTGGTGGTGGTGTATGAGTGGTGATGAGTGATGATGGTGTATGAGTGATGATGGTGTAAGAGTGGTGGTGTGTGAGTGGTGGTGTATGAGTGGTGATGGTGTAATAGTGGTGTATGAGTGGTGGTGTATGAGTGGTGGTGTATGAGTGGTGGTGGTGTACGAGTGATGGTGTACGAGTGGTGGTGTTTGAGTGGTGGTGTATTGTCCGAGTGGTGGTATGAGTGGTGGTGGTGTGTGAGCGGTGGTGGTGTATGAGTGGTGATGGTGTATGACTGATGATGGTGTATGAGTGGTGGTGGTGTAAGAGTGGTGGTGCATTGTACGAGTAGTGTTAGTGTATGAGTGGTGATGGGGAATGAGTTGTGATGGTGTATGATTGGTGTTGGTGTATGAGTTGTGGTGTTGTATGAGTGGTGATGGTGTATGAGTGGTGATGGTGTATGAGTGGTGATGGTGCATGAGTGGTGGTGCATGAGTGATGGTGGTGTATGAGTGGTGGTGTATAAGTGGTGGTGTATGAGTGATGGTGTATGAGTGGTGATGGTGTATGAGTGGTGATAGTGTATGCGTGATGTATTGTATGAGTGGTGGTGGTGTATGAGTGGTGATGGTGTATGAGTGGTGGTGTATGAGTCGTGATGTATGAGTGGTGGTGGTGTATGAGTGGTGGTGGTGTATGAGTGGTGGTGTGTGAGTTGTGGTGTATTAGTGGTGGTGTATGAGTGGCGATGGTGTATGACTGATGATGGTGTATGAGTGGTGGTGGTGTAAGAGTGGTGGTGGTGTAAGAGAGGTGGTGCATGTACGAGTGGTGGTGGTGTATGAGTGGTGATGGGGAATGAGTTGTGATGGTGTATGATTGGTGATGGTGTATGAGTTGTGGTGGTGTATGTTTGGTGATGGTGTATGAGTGGTGGTGCTGTACGAGTGATGGTGTATGAGTGGTGGTGTTTGAGTGGTGGAGTATTGTCCGAGTGGTGGTATGAGTGGTGGTGGTGTGTGAGCGGTGGTGGTGTATGAGTGGTGATGACTGATGATGGTGTATGAGTGGTGGTGGTGTAAGAGTGGTGGTGCATTGTACGAGTAGTGTTAGTGTATGAGTGGTGATGGGGAATGAGTTGTGATGGTGTATGATTGGTGTTGGTGTATGAGTTGTGGTGTTGTATGAGTGATGGTGTATGAGTGGTGATGGTGTATGAGTGGTGATGGTGTATGAGTGGTGGTGCATGAGTGATGGTGGTGTATGAGTGGTGGTGTATGAGTGGTGGTGGTGAATGAGTGATGGTGTATGAGTGGTGATGGTGTATGTGTGGTGATAGTGAATGCGTGATGTATTGTATGAGTGGTGGTGGTGTATGAGTGGTGATGGCGTATGAGTGGTGGTGTATGAGTCGTGATGTATGAGTGGTGGTGGTGTATGAGTGGTGGTGGTGTATGAGTGGTGGTGTGTGAGTTGTGGTGTATTAGTGGTGGTGTATGAGTGGTGATGGTGTATGAGTGATATGGTGTATGAGTGGTGGTGGTGTGTGAGCGGTGATGGTGTATGAGTGGTGGTGTATGAGTGGTGATGGTGTATGACTGACGGTGTATGAGTGGTGGTGGTGTAAGAGTGGCGGTGGTGTAAGAGAGGTGGTGCATTGTACGAGTGGTGGTGGTGTATGAGTGGTGATGGGGAATGAGTTGTGATGGTGTATGATTGGTGATGGTGAATGAGTTGTGGTGGTGTATGTTTGGTGATGGTGTATGAGTGGTCATGGTGTATGAGTGAGGATGAAGTATGGGTGGTGGTGTATGACTGATGATGGTGTATGAGTGGTAGTGGTGTAAGAGTGGTGGTGCATTGTACGAGTGGTGGTGGTGTATGAGTGGTGATGGTGTATGATTGGTGATGGGGTATGAGTTGTGGTGTATGATTGGTGATGGTGTATGAGTGGTAATGGTGTATGAATGGTGGTGGTGTATGAGTGGTGATGGTGTCTGAGTGATGATAGTGTAAGAGTGTTGATGGTGTATGAGTGGTGCTGGTGTAAGAGTGATAATGGTGTTTGAGTGGTGGTGGTGTAAGAATGTTGGAGTATGAGTGGTGATGGTGAATGAGTGGTGGTGTATTAGTGGTGATGGCATATGAGTGGTGATGGTGTATGAGTGGTGGTGTATGGGCGGTGATTGTGTATGAGTGGTGATGGTGTATGGTGGTTGTGTATGATTGATGATGGTGTATGATTGGTTGTGGTGTATGATTGGTGTATTGTACGAGTGGTGGTGGTGTATGAGTAGTGATTGTGAATTAGTGGTGATGGTGTATGAGTGGTGATGGTGTATAAGTGGTGGTGTATAAGAGGTTGTGGTGTATGAGCGGTGATGGTGTATGAGTGATTATGGTGTATGAGTGATTATGGTGTATGAGGGGTGGTGGTGTGAGTGGTGGTCGTGGTGTATGAGTGATGGTGTATGAGTGGTGATGGTGTACGAGTGGTGGTGATGTATGAGTGACGATAGTGTATGAGTGGTGATGGTGTATGAGTGGTGATGGTGTATGAGCGATTATGGTGTATGAGTGGTGGTGGTGTGTGAGTGGTGGTCGTGGTGTATGAGTGATGGTGTATGAGTGGTGATGGTGTACGAGTGGTGGTGATGTGTGAGTGACGATAGTGTATGAGTGGTGATGGTGTATGAGTGGTGATGGTGTATGAGTGATTATGGTGTATGAGTGGTGGTGGTGTGAGTGGTGGTCGTGGTGTATGAGTGATGGTGTATGAGTGGTGATGGTGTACGAGTGGTGGTGATGTATGAGTGACGATAGTGTATGAGTGGTGATGGTGTATGAGTGGTGATGGTGTATGAGTGATGGTGTATGAGTGGTGATGGTGTATGAGTGATGGTGGTGGAAGAGTGGTGGTCTATGAGTGGTGGTGGTGTATGAGCGGTGATGGTGTATGAGTGGTGGTGTATGAGTTGTGATGGTGTATGATTGGTAAGAGTGGTGGGGTGCATGAGTAGTGATGGTGAATGAGTGGAGATGGTGTATGAGTTGTGGTGTATAACTGGTTGTGGTGTATGAGTGGTGATGGTGTATGAGTGGAGGTGGTGTATGAGTGGTGATGGTGTATATGTGGTGGTGCATGAATGGTGATGGTGTATGAGTGGTGATGGTGAATGAGTGATGATGGTGTGTGAGTGATAATGGTGTTCGAGTGGTCGTTGTGTATTGTGTGAGTAGTGGTGGTGTATTAGTCGTGGTGGTGTATGAGTGGTGATGGTGTATATGAGTGATGGTGTATGAGTGATGGTGTATGAGTGATGATGGTGTATGAGTGATGGTGTATGAGTGGTGATTGTGGAAGAGTAGTGGTGTATGAGTGGTGATGGTGTATGAGTGGTGATGGTGTATGAGTGGTGGTGTATGAGTGGTCGTGGTGTATGAGTGATGATGGGGTATGAGTGGTGGTGGCATATGAGTGGTGGTGTATTGTACGAGTGGTGGTGGTTAATGAGTGGTGATGGTGTGAGTGGTGATGGTGTATGAGTGGTGGTGTATGAGTGGTGGTGCTGTAGGAGTGGTGGTGCTGTATGAGTGGAGTTGGTGTTTGAGTGGTGATGGTGTATGAGTGGTGGTGGTGTATGAGTGGTGATGGCGTATGAGTGATGATGGTGTATGAGTGGTGGTGTATGTGTGGTTGTAGTATATGAGTGGTGGTGGTGAATGAGTGGTGATGGTGTATGAGTGGTGGTGTATGAGTGGTAGTGTATGAGTGGTGGTGGTGCATGAGTGGTGATGGTGTATGAGTGATGATGGTGTATGAGTGGTGGTAGTGTATGAGTGGTGATGGGGAATGCATGTTGGTGTATGAGTGGTGATGGTGTATGAGTAGTGGTGTATGAGTGGTGGTGGTGGTGTATGAGTGGTGATGGTGTATGAGTGGTGGTGTATGACTGGTGATGGTGAATGAGTGATGATGGTGTGTGAGTGATAATGGTGTTTGAGTGGTCGTTGTGTAGGAGTCGTGGTGTATTGTGTGAGTAGTGGTGGTGTATTAGTGGTGGTGGTGTATGAGTGGTGGTGTATAAGTGGTGATGGTGTATGAGTGATGATGGTGTATGAGTGGTGGTGGTGTATGTGTGGTTGTGTATGAGTGGTGATGGTGTATGAGTGGTGGTTTATGTATGAGTGGTGGTTTATGTATGAGTGGTGGTGGTGTATGAGTTGTGGTATATAAATGGTGGTGGTCTATAAGTGGTGATGGTGTATGAGTGGTGATGGTGTATGAGTGGTGATGGTGTATGAGTGGTGGTGGTGTATGCGTGGTGATGGTGTATGAGTAGTTGTGGCGTATGAGTGGTGACGGTGTATGAGTGGTGGTGATGTATGAGTGGTGATCGTGTATGAGTGTTGGTGGCGTATGAGTAGTGGTGGCGTATGAATAGTGGTGGCGTATGAGTGATGATGGTGTGCGATGGTGTATGAGTGGTAGTGTATGAGTGGTGGTGACGTATGAGTGGAGATGGTGTATGAGTGATGATTGAGTATGAGTGGTGATGCTGTATGACTGGTGATGGTGTATAAGTGATGGTGGTGTATGAGTGATGATGGTGTATGAGTGGTGGTGTATGAGTGGTGAGGGTGTATGAGTGGTGATGGTGTATGAGTGGTGATGGTGTATGAGTCGTGGTGGTGTATGAGTGGTGGTGGTGGTGGTGTATGAGTGATGGTGTATGAGTGGTGGTGCAGGTGTGTACAGTAATAATTGTTCAGGTGTATGTGTGGGAGAGCATCAGTGTATGTTGATCAATAATACTAAGTCGGAGTGGGTCAAGGCACCACCTAGCGCGCGCACACGCACCCACACACACACACACACACACACACACACACACACACACACACACACACACACACACACACACGCCTCAGAGGAAGCAGATGGAGACTCAGTGGGAGGAGGAAAGGGCGAGGTCAGTTTTTGTGTACGGGCTCCAAGAAGCCAAGGGGGCCAACTTTGAAGAAATAAAACAGGAGGAGAAAAAAATGATTGAAGGCATCATGAAAACAATAGGGGAGGGCAATATGACCCAGGTGACAAATTTTCAGAGAATTGGGTGGTTTGCGAGTGGAAGGATACGGCCTGTCAGAGTAACTTTCAAGGAAGAATCAGTTCGAACCAGGATTCTGCAAGAGAAAGCAAGACTGAGGGACAAAGAGGGGTACCAGAGAGTATACCTCGACCGCGACAGAACACAAGAAGAAAGGACTACACTGAAAGAGAGGGTACAGAGACGCAAGGAGGAACGAGAAGCAATGAAAATGAGCAGGACCCAGACACAGGAGAAAGGGCAAACACACCCCACAGAATCTCCCACCAAAAGACTCCACCCGCGACATTCCCAACGCAACTGAGCAACCTATACTACAACCCACTCACTGTTCCCTCTGCCACCAACCCCCATATCACAAACCTCACCCCAACAGCTGCCCCTTATGGGCATTCTGACCCCACCCCCATCAACACAAACCCCACCTACACCACAGCCCCATATAGGCCCCCACCAAAGCTCTCGCTCCCCCAACCCCAATATACTTGCATGACCACAATGATAGAAAAGAAACTAAAGGTTTGGTACACAAACGCGGATGGAATAACGAATAAACATGAGGAGTGGAATGAAAGAATCAGTGAAAAATCCCCAGACATCATAGCAGTCACAGAAACAAAACTCGCTGAGACAATAACAGACACAATCTTCCCAACAGGATATCAGATCCTGAGGAAAGATAGAAGGAGTAGAGGGGGAGGAGGGGTTGCACTGCTCATAAAACACCAATGGGGATTTGAGGAAATGGAAGGCATGGACATGATTGGAGAAAGAGACTACATTGTAGGTACAATTCAGTCCGGAGAACATAAAGTAGTCATTGGAGTGATGTATAACCCACCACAGAACTGCAGGAGGCCAAGAGAGGAGTACGAAGAAAACAACAGGGTGATGGTGGACACACTGGCTGAGGTGGCAAGAAGAGCTCACTCGAGCAGAGCAAAGTTACTGGTAATGGGCGATTTCAACCACAGGGAGATCGACTGGGAAAACCTGGAGCCACATGGGGGTCCCGAAACATTGAGAGCCAAGATGATGGATGTGGTACTTGAAAACCTCATGCATCAACATGTCAGGGACACAACCAGAGAGAGAGGGGAGGATGAGCCAGCAAGACTGGATCTTGTGTTCACCCTGAGCAGTTCAGACATCGAGGACATCACTTACGAGAGGCCCCTTGGAGCTAGCGATCATGTGGTTCTGAGTTTTGACTATATAGTAGAGTTACAAGTGGAGAAGGTAACAGGAACTGAAGGGGACAGGCCAAACTATAAAAGGGGGGACTACACAGGTATGAGAAACTTCCTGCAGGAGGTTCAGTGGGACAGAGAAATGGTAGGAAAATCAGTAAACGAGATGATGGAATATGTGGCAACAAAGTGCAAGGAGGCAGAGGAAAGTTTTGTTCCCAAGGGAAACAGAAATAATAGGAAGACCAAAACGAGTCCTTGGTTTACCCGAAGGTGTAGGGAGGCAAAAACTAAGTGCAACAGAGAATGGAAAAGGTACAGGAGGCATAGGACCCAGGAAAACAAGGAGATTAGTAGAAGAGCCAGAAACGAGTATGCGCAGATAAGGAGGGAGGCCCAGCGACAGTATGAAAACGACATAGCATCGAAAGTCAAATCTGACCCGAAACTGCTGTATAGCCACATTAGGAGGAAGACAACAGTCAAGGACCAGGTGATAAGGCTGAGGAAAGAAGGTGGAGAACTCACAAGAAACGATCAAGAGGTATGTGAGGAGCTCAACACGAGATTTAAGGAAGTATTTACAGTAGAGACAGGAAGGACTCTGGGGGGACAGACCAGATGGGGACACCAACAAGGAATACACCAACAAGTGTTGGACGACATACATACAGATGAGGAGGAGGTGAAGAAACTGCTAAGGGACATCGATACCTCAAAGGCAATGGGACCGGACAACATCTCTCCATGGGTCCTTAGAGAGGGAGCAGATATGTTGTGCATACCACTTACCACAATCTTCAACACATCCCTGGAAACTGGGCAACTACCTGAGGTATGGAAGACGGCAAATGTAGTTCCCATTTTCAAAAAAGGAGACAGAAAAGAGGCACTAAACTATAGACCTGTGTCATTGACGTGTATAGTATGCAAAATTATGGAGAAGATTATCAGGAGGAGAGTGGTGGAGCACCTGGAACGGAACAGGAGTATAAATGCCAACCAGCACGGATTCACGGAAGGCAAATCCTGTGTCACAAACCTTCTGGAGTTTTATGATAAAATAACAGAAGTAAGACAAGAGAGAGAGGGGTGGGTTGATTGCATCTTCTTGGACTGCAAGAAGGCCTTTGACACAGTTCCTCACAAGAGATTAGTGCAGAAGCTAGAGCATCAGGTGCATATAACAGGAAGGGCACTGCAATGGATCAGAGAATACCTGACAGGGAGGCAACAACGAGTCATGGTACGTAATGATGTATCACAGTGGGCACCTGTGACGAGCGGGTTCCCACAGGGGTCGGTCCTAGGACCAGTGCTATTTTTGGTATATGTGAACGACATGACGGAAGGGTTAGACTCAGAAGTGTCCCTGTTTGCAGATGATGTGAAGTTAATGAGGAGAATTAAATCTGATGAGGACCAGGCAGGACTTCAAAGAGACCTGGACAGACTGGACACCTGGTCCAGCAAATGGCTTCTCGAATTTAATCCTGCCAAATGCAAAGTCATGAAGATAGGGGAAGGGCACAGAAGACCACAGACAGAGTATAGGCTAGGTGGCCAAAGACTGCAAACCTCACTCAAGGAGAAAGATCTTGGGGTGAGTATAACACCGAGCATGTCTCCGGAAGCACACATCAATCAGATAACTGCTGCAGCATATGGGCGCCTGGCAAACCTGAGAACAGCATTCCGACACCTTAGTAAGGAATCATTCAAGACACTGTACACCGTGTATGTCAGGCCCATACTGGAGTATGCAGCACCTGTTTGGAACCCGCACTTGATAAAGCACGTCAAGAAACTAGAGAAAGTACAAAGGTTTGCAACAAGGTTAGTTCCAGAGCTAAGGGGAATGTCCTATGAAGAAAGATTAAGGGAAATCGGCCTGACGACACTGGAGGACAGGAGGGTCAGGGGAGACATGATAACGACATATAAAATACTGCGTGGAATAGACAAGGTGGAGAAGGACAGGATGTTCCAGGGAGGGGACACAGAAACAAGAGGCCACAATTGGAAGTTGAAGACACAAATGAGTCAGAGAGATAGTAGGAAGTATTTCTTCAGTCATAGAGTTGTAAGGCAGTGGAATAGCCTAGAAAATGACGTAGTGGAGGCAGGAACCATACACAGTTTTAAGACGAGGTTTGATAAAGCTCATGGAGCGGGGAGAGAGAGGGTCTAGTAGCAACCGGTGAAGAGGCGGGGCCAGGAGCTAGGACTCGACCCCTGCAACCACAAATAGGTGAGTACAAATAGGTGAGTACACACACACACACACACACACACACACACACACTCGTGGAGGAGTCACGCGGTTTGAGCTCGTGTTTTGGTGATAATTTCTGACTGTACCATGAGGAATAGTGTGGGATATAGGCGTGTGCACGCATAAGAGTGAATATAATCACTTAAGCCCCGAAAAAAGGAAATAGTGACAGTTATTATGTGGGGGCCGTTGGAAGGAAGGTGAACGGTTGTGTCAGCCCTAAATAGTGTTGCCATAATAACGCAGTTGGGTATTTGAAGAATAAGTGCGACTCAAGATCAGGGAGATAAGAGATTTGTATAGATGTGTCAGTAAATACAGTGAGTGAAAAAAAATAGATGAGCTAGAGACTACAGTGCCTACAGGAAGTTAGTGGAAAAATTGTCGAGAAGCATCAAGCATTTTCAACTACTGGGACCCAGGACGGACAACAACATTACTCCACTGCCAGCCGCACGTAATATTCACCTAGTTTGAGTTGCATGGGGTCAGCACCAGTCTCTAGCTGGAAATTGGGGGTCACTCTCCTCGAGCTATCAGAATTAGAATAAGCAGCATTTACTGGCATTTAATAGAATTTATTGAGGTTTAGGAGAGTTAAGCAGTTAATGATAGATAGCCTAGTATGAGAGGTAGCCTAGCAAAGCCTAGCATACAGAATTGAACGTAATTTTAGGCACAAGACAGTACAGTGGGAACCAAGAGATTAGGTACATATGCAAAACATATGTAGTACATACGAGGGAAATAAGGACTGCTTACATAAACACACGCATACACACACACATACACACACACAACACACACACACACAAATACACACACAGCTGAGAGGATGAACAGGAAGGAAGGAGATATGGATTATGCTAAGGTCATATCAGCCTGCAAAGAAGGGTCAGGGAGTAAAAGGAAAGAGCAGCTGGGTGCAGATAGAGGGAGGTAAGTCGAATGCTGAGGCACAACCATGCTACCAAGAGCCACTGGAAAAATCAAGGGAGAAAATGACCATATACAGAAAGGAACCAGAGTCACAGAGGGAGAGGCAATGGGAGGAGGAAAGGACAAAATCAGTGTTTATCCATGGGCTTTGGGAGAGAGAGGAAAAGACACACACTGAAAGATGGCAGGAAGAAAGAATGGAGACTGGGAAAATCATCACGGAAATAGGGGGAGAAGACATGGACGAGATTGTAAATTTTCAGAGAATAGGGAGGTACGTGAAGGAGAGAAACCGACCGATCAAGCTGATTCTCAGGACAGAAACAGTGAGGAACAGGATCCTCCAAGAGAAACCAAGGTTGAAAAACTCGGAAGAGAGCAGTCGTTGAGCCAGAAACGAATATGCACAGATAAGGGAGGCCCAACGACAATATGAAAATGACATAACAGCCAAAGCTAAATCTGACCCGAAGCTGTTATACAGCCACATCAGGAGGAAAACAACAGTCAAGGACCAGGTAATCAGGCTAAGGAAGGAAGGAGGAGAGACAACAAGAAATGACCGTGAAGTATGTGAGGAACTCAACAAGAGATTCAAAGAAGTGTTCACAGAGGAGACAGAAGGGGCTCCAGAGGGACGGAGAGGTGTGGCACATCACCAGGTGCTGGACACGGTACACACAACCGAGGAAGAAGTGAAGAGACTTCTGAGTGAGCTAGATACCTCAAAGGCAATGGGGCCAGATAACATCTCTCCATGGGTCCTGAGAGAGGGAGCAGAGGTGCTATGTGTACCCCTAACAACAATATTCAATACATCTATCGAAACAGGGAGATTGCCTGAGGCATGGAAGACAGCAAATGTAGTCCCAATCTTTAAAAAAGGAGACAGACATGAAGCACTAAACTACAGACCAGTGTCACTGACATGTATAGTATGCAAAGTCATGGAGAAGATTGTCAGGAGAAGAGTGGTGGAACACCTAGAAAGGAATGATCTCATCAACAGCACCCAACATGGTTTCAGGGATGGGAAATCCTGTGTCACAAACCTACTGGAGTTCTATGACAAGGTGACAGCAGTAAGACAAGAGAGAGAGGGGTGGGTGGATTGCATTTTCTTGGACTGCAAGAAGGCGTTTGACACAGTACCACACAAGAGATTAGTGCAAAAACTGGAGGACCAAGCAGGGATAACAGGGAAGGCACTACAATGGATCAGGGAATATTTGTCAGGAAGACAGCAGCGAGTAATGGTACGTGGCGAGGTGTCAGAGTGGGCACCTGTGACCAGCAGGGTCCCACAGGGGTCAGTCCTAGGAGCAGTGCTGTTTCTGGTATTTGTGAACGACATGACAGAAGGAATAAACTCTGAGGTGTCACTGTTTGCAGATGACGTGAAGTTGATGAGAAGAATTCATTCGATCGAAGACCAGGCAGAACTACAAAGGGATCTGGACAGGCTGCAGACCTGGTCCAGCAATTGGCTCCTGGAGTTCAATCCCACCAAGTGCAAAGTCATGAAAATTGGGGAAGGGCAAAGAAGACCGCAGACGGAGTACAGTCTAGGGGGCCAGAGACTACAAACCTCACTCAAGGAAAAAGATCTTGGGGTGAGTATAACACCAGGCACATCTCCTGAAGCGCACATCAACCAAATAACTGCTGCAGCATATGGGCGCCTGGCAAACCTCAGAACAGCATTCCGACATCTTAATAAGGAGTCGTTCAGGACCCTGTACACCGTGTACGTTAGGCTGGTGTGCTCACATTACTGTGTCTAGCACATGCAAGGGAAGCCACTCATACACCACACCACAGCATACACAGTGACAGTGACACCTCACTCCTGCTACAGTGGCACCACACTCCTGCTACAGTGACACCTCACTCCTGCTACAGTGACACCTCACTCCTGCTACAGTGACACCTCACTCCTGCTACAGTGACACCTCACTCCTGCTACAGTGACACCTCACTCCTGCTACATTGACACCTCATTCCTGCTACAGTGACACCTCACTCCTCCTACAGTGATACTTCACTCCTGCCAGTGACAGTGACACCTCACGCCTGATAGTGACAGTGACACCTCACTTCTGCTACAGTGACATCTCACTCCTGCTAGTGACCGTGACACCTCACTTCTCCTAGTGACAGTGACACCTCACTCCTGCTACAGTGACAGTGACACGTCACTTCTGCTAGTGACAGTTACACTTCGCCCCTGCTACAGTGACAGTGATACCTCACTCCTGCTACAGTGACAGTGATACCTCACTCCTGCTAGTGACAGTGACATCTCACTTCTGCTACATTGACACCTCACTCCTGCTACAGTGACAGTGACACCTCACTTCCCCTAGTGACAGTGACACCTCACTCCTGCTACAGTGACACCTCACTTCTGCTAGTAACAGTGACGCCTCACTCCTGCTACAGTGGCATCTCAATCCTGCTAGTGACAGAGACACCTCATTCCTACAGTGAGAGTGACACCTCACTTCTGCTAGTAACAGTAACACCTCATTCATGCTACAATGACACCTCACTCGTGCTACAGTGACACCTCACTTATGCTACACTGACACCTCACTCCTGCTACAATGACACCTCATTCCTGCTACAGTGACACTGGCACTTTTGCTGTTGACACTGGCACTTCTGCTACAGTGACACTGGCACCTCACTCCTTCTACAGTGACCCTGACACTTTTGCTGCAGTGACACTGACACCTCACTCCTGCTACAATGACGGTGAGATCTCACTCCTGCTAGTGACAGTGACATCTCACTCCTGCTACTGACAGTGACATCTCACTACTGCTAGTGACAATAACACCTCACTCCTGCTACAATGACAGTGACACCTCACTCCTGCTAGTGACAATAACACCTCACTCCTGCTACAATGACAGTGACACCTCACTCCTGCTAGTGACAATGACACCTCACTCTTGCTACAATGAAAGTGACACCTCACTCCTGCTACAGTGACAGTGACACCTCACTCCTGCTACAGTGACTTAACTACACTTGCAAACACTCACACAGCTAAATGTACCTTATGTAATGTAGTACACACAACTGTACCCTACATATACATAACATACACGACACATACACTACATATACATGACATATGACGTGTACTTGGCTCTGTGAAGACCTGTTTGCGCGCTCTCTAGAATTGAAGCAAGATGCCCTCCATCGAGCAACTTTACCAACAGCTTAAGGAAGAATTGAGGTTGGCGAATTTGGAAATTCGGCGATTGACCGAGGAGAACAAGAAGATTCGTAGTAGTCCTCCTGTTTTGAGTCCTCAGGTCAAGAAGGGAAACTGGTCAGTGGCTGGACAGCAGGGAAAGAAGTTGACGATCAAGAAGACGAATGGAAAGGTAGAAACGATGAAGAAGAAAGAGACTGCCGTGGAAACTGTTGTGGAAACATCCAATACATTCTCAGTGCTACCCGACGAATGTGAGTTGACTACTGGGAACGACACGACGAAAGACATTAAGGAAGGTAAGAATATTGTTGTTGTTGGGGATAGCCAAGTTAGATATATGGATAGGGCGTTCTGCTTGAAGGACAGGAGTAGGAGACAGAGAGTTTGCTTTCCTGGGGCTGGGATGGAGGATATTGTTAGCCGTCTGGATGACATCATGAGAGGTAATGGGAGCAATCCTATTATCTGTCTCAGTGCTGGAGGCAACGATGTTGGCAGACGTAGGAGTGAGGACCTGATTAGCAGGTATAGGTCAGCAATAGAAATAATTAGAAGTAAGGGTGGGAACCCTCTCATATGTGGTATTTTGCCAAGGAGGGGAGTTGGAAGTGAATGGTTGTCCAGGGCAATTGGTGTCAATTGCTGGCTGGACAAATACTGTAAGGAAAATGCGGTAACATTCATTGACAACTGGGACCTCTTCTATGGCAGAAATGACATGTATGCTAGGGATGGGGTTCACTTATCTAGGTGTGGGGTGGGAGCACTGGCAACTGCAGTGGAGGGAGCAGTTAGGACTTTAAACTAGGAATAGTTAGTGGTATGGGTTTTGGCAGGAAAACAGTGAAGTCCCAGTGTAGTAATATTACGAGTTCTAGGGGAACTAGTAATAATAAGAACGAGATAGATATTGAAAACCCAGGGACCTTGGGTGATAAGGACGGTAATAGGTTTAGTAGAAAAATAGAAATGAGCAGGAAGGGTAAAGAGAAAGGAGAGTCTTTCAATGTTTATTATGCTAATTGCCGTAGTGCTAGGAATAAGATGGACGAGTTGAGATTAGTTGCTAGTGTAGGTAACTTTGATGTATTTGCCTTAACTGAGACGTGGTTTAATTCAAAAAGTCGGGACATGCCTGCGGAATGTCATATTCAGGGTTTTAAATTGTTCCAAGAAGATAGAAGTATTGGGAGGGGGGGTGGGGTGGCATTGTATGTCCGAGATCGCTTGAACTGTTGCATAAAAACGGGTATTAAGTCTGAAGTAACACATACAGAGTCTGTTTGGATAGAATTTTCAGAGGGGCATGAAAAACTGATTTTAGGAGTGATATACCGTCCCCCTAACTTAGATAGGGACCAAGGGAAACTACTATGGGAGGAAATTGTTAAGGCCACAAGGCACGATAATGTAGTAATTCTAGGAGACTTTAACTTTAGTCATGTTGATTGGAATTTCTTGACTGGGAATTTAGAATCGTACGACTTCTTAGAAGTATTTCAGGATTGTTTTTTGAAGCAGTTTGTGACAGATCCTACAAGGGGAAATAACCTGCTTGACTTAGTTATGGCAAACAATGAATCCCTTGTTAATAATTTAGAAATTTCAGAGGAACTGGGTGCTAGCGACCACAAATCAATTACATTTAGCATTGAATGGAAGTACGATAGTAGCGATAACTCAGTAACAGTCCCAGATTTTCGCTTAGCAGATTACGATGGGCTTAGAGAACACTTATCATCTGTTGACTGGGGTAACGAAGAGAGCTATCAATATGACAGTTTTCTGAACACTATACATGCTGCTCAAAGAGCGTTTATCCCATATAAAGAAATTAGATCAAATAGAAATGACCCAAAATGGATGAATAATAGGCTCAAATATCTACTAGGGCATAAGAAAGGAATTTATAGGCGTATCAAAAGAGGTGAGGGTCATCTTATGAATCAGTATATTGACATTAAGAGGGACATTAAAAAGGGGATAAGAAAAGCTAAAAGGGACTATGAAATTAAAGTTGCTAGGGATTCTAAAACTAACCCAAAAAGTTTTTTCCAGGTCTATAGAACAAAAGTTAGAGATAAGATAGGTCCCCTTAAAAATAACTATGGGCACCTTACTGACAATGAGAATGAAATGTGCTTGATTTTAAATAATTATTTTCTCTCAGTTTTTACACAGGAAGACACTAACAATATTCCAGTAATTAATTTTTACAGTGGGCTAGAAGAAGATAAATTATGTAACATCACAGTCACTAGTGAGATGGTTGTGAGGCAGATAGACAGACTGAAGCAAAATAAGTCGCCGGGTCCTGATGAGGTTTTTTCAAGGGTTCTTAAGGAATGCAAAATGGAACTCTGTGAACCATTAACTAATATTTTTAATTTATCTCTTCAAACAGGTGTAGTGTCTGATATGTGGAAGATGGCTAATGTAACTCCTATTTTTAAAACAGGGGACAAGTCGTTACCGTCAAATTACCGCCCAATAAGCCTGACCTCAATTGTAGGCAAATTACTAGAGTCAATTATAGCTGAGATTATAAGAAGCCATCTCGATAAGCATAGCTTGATTAATGATACTCAGCATGGATTCACAAGAGGCCGGTCTTGTCTAACTAATTTATTAACTTTCTTCAGTAAAGCTTTTGAGGCTGTTGACCACAATAAAGAATTTGATATTATTTACTTAGATTTTAGTAAGGCTTTTGATAGAGTTCCGCACCATAGACTGTTAAAGAAAGTGGCAGCTCATGGCATTGGGGGAAAAGTGCTCTCGTGGATCGAGTCATGGCTCACTGACAGGAAGCAGAGAGTGTCCATAAATGGGGTTAAATCCGAGTGGGGATCTGTAACAAGTGGCGTTCCACAGGGATCAGTCTTGGGCCCATTGTTGTTTATAATATATATCAATGATCTTGATGAGGGAATTACTAGTGATATGAGCAAATTCGCCGATGACACAAAGATAGGTAGGATAATTGATTCAAACGTAGATGTTAGGGAACTTCAGGAGGATTTAAACAAACTCTATTCTTGGTCAGAAAAGTGGCAGATGCAGTTCAATGTAGATAAGTGCAAGGTTCTGAAGCTTGGGAGTGCCCATAACCCTAGTACTTATAAATTAAATGATGTAGAACTTAGCCATACAGATTGCGAAAAGGACTTGGGGGTTATGGTGAGCAGCAACCTTAAACCAAGACAGCAATGCTTAAGCGTACGTAATAAGGCAAATAGATTACTGGGATTTATATCAAGAAGTGTAAGCAACAGAAGTCCAGAGGTCATACTGCAGCTTTATACATCATTAGTAAGGCCTCACCTTGATTATGCAGCTCAGTTTTGGTCTCCGTATTACAAAATGGACATAAATTCGTTAGAAAACATTCAGCGTAGGATGACTAAATTAATACATAGCATCAGAAATCTTCCTTATGAAGAAAGATTGAAGACTCTTAAGTTACATTCACTTGTTAGACGAAGAATGAGGGGAGACCTGATCGAAGTGTATAAGTGGAAGATAGGTATTAATAAAGGGGATATTAATAAGGTCTTGAGGATGTCTCTCCAAGAGAGAACCCGCAGTAATGGATTTAAATTAGATAAGTTTAGATTTAGAAAGGACATAGGAAAGTATTGGTTTGGAAATAGGGTAGTTGATGAGTGGAACAGTCTACCTAGTTGGGTTATTGAGGCTAGGACTTTGGGTAGTTTCAAATCTAGGTTGGATAAGTACATGAGCGGGAAGGGTTGGATTTGAGTGGGACTTTCACATCAGAGCTTATTTCTTGGGTAGCATTGAAAATTGGGTTGGGTAAATGTTTTGTTAGTGGGATGAATTGTAAAGGACCTGCCTAGTATGGGCCAGCAGGCCTCCTGCAGTGTTCCTCCTTTCTTATGTTCTTATGTTCTTATGATATATACTACATACACAAATAACCCGCACATAAAAGAGAGAAGCTTACGTTTCGGTCCGACTTGGACCATTGACTTTGTCAATGGTCCAAGTCGGACCGAAACGTCGTCGTAAGCTTCTCTCTTTTATGTGCGGGTTATTTGTGTATCGTTCCAGTCACGGTATTGTGCCTTTTTGTTATTTATATACTACATACACATGACATATACTACATATACATAACATATACACTGCATGTACATGACATATATACTACATATACACTACATATACATGACATATATACTACATACACATGACATATACTACATATACATGACATATATACATATACATGACATATACACTGCATGTACATGACATATATACTACATATACACTACATATACATGACATATATACTACATACACATGACATATACTACATATACATGACATATATACATATACATGACATATACTACATATACACTACATATACATGACATATATACTACATACACATGACATATACTACATATACATGACAGATATACTACATATACATGACATATATACATATACATGACATATACTACATATACATGACATATACACTACATGTACATGACATATATACTACATATACACTACATATACATGACATATATACTACATACACATGACATATACTACATATACATGACATATATACTACATATACATGACATATATACATATACATGACATATACTACATATACATGACATATACACTGCATGTACATGACATATATACTACATATACACTACATATACATGACATATATACTACATACACATGACATATACTACATATACATGACATATATACTACATATACATGACATATATACTACATATACATGACATATACATGACATATATACTACATATACATGACATATATACTACATATACATGACATACACATGACATATATACTACATATACATGACATATATACTACATATACATGACATATACATGACATATATACTACATATACATGACATATATACTACATACACATGACATATATACTACATATACATGACATATATACTACATATACATGACATATACATGACATATATACTACATATACATGACATATATACTACATATACATGACATATACATGACATATACACTACATATACATGACATATATACTACATATACATGACATATACACTACATATACATGACATATATACTACATATACATGACATATATACTACATATACATGACATATATACTACATATACATGACATATATACTACATATACATGACATATATACTACATACACATGACATATATACTACATATACATGACATATATACTACATATACATGACATATACATGACATATACATGACATATACACTACATATACATGACATATATACTACATATACTACATATATACTACATATACATGACATATATACTACATATACATGACATATATACTACATATACATGACATATATACTACATATACATGACATATACACTACATATACATGACATATACATGACATATATACTACATATACATGACATATATACTACATATACATGACATATATACTACATATACATGACATATATACATATACATGACATATACACTACACATACATGACATACACTACACATACATAACATATACACTACACATACATGACATATACACTACACATACATGACATATACACTACACATACATGACATATACACTACACATACATAACATATACACTACACATACATGACATATACACTACACATACATGACATATACACTACACATACATGACATATACACTACACATACATGACATATACACTACACATACATGACATATACACTACACATACATGACATATACACTACACATACATGACATATACACTACACATACATGACATATACACTACACATACATGACATATACACTACACATACATGACATATACACTACACATACATGACATATACACTACACATACATGACATATACACTACACATACATGACATATACACTACACATACATGACATATACACTACACATACATGACATATACACTACACATACATGACATATACACTACACATACATGACATATACACTATATCTACATACTATAAAACATAAATGACATATATCGCCCATACACTAGCCCACCAGGACCTGACCCAAGACATTACATTTCTTCAAGACTTACAAGAAGTTATTATCCAGTGTTTAATATTGTCTGAAGGATTGTAGGTATGGCAGTTGTCTTAGTTATTATTAACAAGTGCTGATACAGTGCCATTCACACAACACTTGAATATTAACAAGTGGTGATACAGTGCCATTCACACAACACTTGAATATTAACAAGTGGTGATACAGTGCCATTCACACAACACTTGAATATTAACAAGTGCTGATACAGTCCCACTCACACAACACTTGAATATTAACAAGTGGTGATACAGTCCCACTCACACAACACTTGAATATTAACAAGTGGTGATACAGTACCATTCACACAACACTTGAATATTATCTGAGATAGTTCCTGACTATGGAACTGAACTTCTCCAGGCCGAGGGACTGACAACCTCAAATTTCTACGACTTTAAGGGTGATGGACTGATTACATCGTCTTCACATCTCTACTGTTCCTGCCTACTTTCTGTATTCCACTGAAGAAGCCTACTGTGTAGGCGAAACGTTTCGGAATAAAGTTGTCTAACTGTTGCATATGTGTCTTACCTATCAACAATTGTTAAAGGACCACGACTCTTCAATATCCTCCCTTCACGCATAAGGAATATTACCAACATAGCCAATTCCCCTAGCTGTCTTCAAGAGAAATTCCTCAAATACCAACTAGACTACCACTGTGAGCCTTGAGACACTACCAGCTACACTACCACTGTGAGGCTTGAGACACCACCAGCTACACTACCACTGTGAGGCTTGAGACACCACCAGCTACACTACCACTGTGAGCCTTGAGACACTACCAGCTACACTACCACTGTGAGGCTTGAGACACCACCAGCTACACTACCACTGTGAGGCTTGAGACACCAGCTACACTACCACTGTAAGGCTTGAGACACCACCAGCTACACTACCACTGTGAGCCTTGAGACACTAACAGCTACACTACCACTGTGAGGCTTGAGACACCACAAGCTACACTACCACTGTGAGGCTTGAGGCACCACCAGCTACACTACCACTGTGAGGCTTGAGACACAACCAGCTACACTACCACTGTGAGGCTTGAGACACTACCAGCTACACTACCACTGTGAGGCTTGAGACACTACCAGCTACACTACCACTGTGAGGCTTGAGACACCACCAGCTACACTACCACTGTGAGGCTTGAGACACCACCAGCTACACTACCACTGTGAGGCTTAAGACACCACCAGCTACACTACCACTGTGAGGCTTGAGACACTACCAGCTACACTACCACTGTGAGGCTTGAGACACCACCAGCTACACTACCACTGTAAGCCTTGAGACACCACCAGCTACACTACCACTGTGAGGCTTGAGACACTACCAGCTACACTACCACTGTGAGCCTTGAGACACTACCAGCTACACTACCACTGTGAGGCTTGAGACACCACCAGCTACACTACCACTGGGAGGCTTGAGACACAACCAGCTACACTACCACTGTCAGGCTTGAGACACTACCAGCTACACTACCACTGTCAGGCTTGACCACACTACCAGCTACACTACCACTGTGAGGCTTGAGACACTACCAGCTACACTACCACTGTGAGTCTTGCGACACCACCAGCTACACTACCACTGTGAGGCTTGAGACACCACCAGCTACACTACCACTGTGAGGCTTGAGACACCACCAGCTACACTACCACTGAGAGGCTTGAGACACCACCAGCTACACTACCACTGTGAGGCTTGAGACACCACCAGCTACACTACCACTGTGAGGCTTGAGACACTACCAGCTACACTACCACTCTGAGGCTTGAGACACCACCAGCTACACTACCACTGTGAGCCTTGAGACTCTACCAGCTTCACTACCAATGAGAGGCTTGAGACACTACCAGCTACACTACCACTGTGAGCCTTGAGACACCACCAGCTACACTACCACTGTGAGCCTTGAGACACCACCAGCTACACTACCACTGTGAGGCTTGAGACACCACCAGCTACACTACCACTGTGAGGCTTGAGACACCACCAGCTACACTACCACTGTGAGGCTTGAGACACCACCAGCTACACTACCACTGTGAGGCTTGAGACACCACCAGCTACACTACCACTGTGAGGCTTGAGACACTACCAGCTACACTACCACTCTGAGGCTTGAGACACCACCAGCTACACTACCACTGTGAGCCTTGAGACTCTACCAGCTTCACTACCAATGTGAGGCTTGAGACACTACCAGCTACACTACCACTGTGAGGCTTGAGACACCACCAGCTACACTACCACTGTTAGGCTTGAGACACTACCAGCTACACTACCACTGTGAGGCTTGAGACACTACCAGCTACACTACCACTGTGAGGCTTGAGACACTACCAGCTACACTACCACTGTGAGCCTTGCGACACCACCAGCTACACTACCACTGTGAGGCTTGAGACACCACCAGCTACACTACCACTGTGAGGCTTGAGACACCACCAGCTACACTACCACTGTGAGCCTTGAGACACTACCAGCTACACTACCACTGTGAGGCTTGAGACACTACCAGCTACACTACCATTGTGAGGCTTCAGACACTACCAGCAACACTACCACTGTGAGCCTTGAGACACTACCAGCTACACTACCATTGTGAGGCTTCAGACACTACCAGCTACACTACCACTGTGAGCCTTGAGACACCACCAGCTACACTACCACTGTGAGGCTTGAGACACCACCAGCTACACTACCACTGTGAGGCTTGAGACATCACCAGCTACACTACCACTGTGAGGCTTGAGACACCACCAGCTACACTACCACTGTGAGGCTTGAGACACCACCAGCTACACTACCACTGTGAGGCTTGAGACACCACAAGCTACACTACCACTGTGAGGCTTGAGACACTACCAGCTACACTACCACTGTGAGCCTTGAGACACCACCAGCTACACTACCACTGTGAGCCTTGAGACACTACCAGCTACACTACCACTGTGAGGCTTGAGACACTACCAGCTACACTACCATTGTGAGGCTTCAGACACTACGAGCAACACTACCACTGTGAGCCTTGAGACACTACCAGCTACACTACCATTGTGAGGCTTCAGACACTACCAGCTACACTACCACTGTGAGCCTTGAGACACCACCAGCTACACTACCACTGTGAGCCTTGAGACACTACCAGCTACACTACCACTGTGAGGCTTGAGACACTACCAGCTACACTACCATTGTGAGGCTTCAGACACTACCAGCAACACTACCACTGTGAGCCTTGAGACACTACCAGCTACACTACCATTGTGAGGCTTCAGACACTACCAGCTACACTACCACTGTGAGCCTTGAGACACCACCAGCTACACTACCATTGTGAGGCTTCAGACACCAACAGCTACACTACCACTGTGAGGCTTGAGACATCACCAGCTACACTACCACTGTGAGTCTTGAGACACCACCAGCTACACTACCACTGTGAGGCTTGAGACACCACCAGCTACACTACCACTGTGAGGCTTGAGACACCACAAGCTACACTACCACTGTGAGCCTTGAGACACTACCAGCTACACTACCACTGTGAGCCTTGAGACACTACCAGCTACACTACCACTTTGAGCCTTGAAACACTACCAGCTACACTACCACTGTGAGCCTTGAGACACCACCAGCTACACTACCACTGTGAGGCTTGAGACACTACCAGCTACACTACCACTGTGAGGCTTCAGAAACTACCAGCTACACTACCACTGTGAGCCTTGAGACACTACCAGCTACACTACCACTGTGAGGCTTGAGACACTACCACCTACACTACCACTGTGAGGCTTGAGACACCACCAGCTACACTACCACTGTGAGGCTTGAAACACCATCAGCTACACTACCACTGTGAGGCTTAAGACACTACCAGCTACACTACCACTGTGAGGCTTGAGACACTACCAGCTACACTACCACTGTGAGGCTTGAGACACTAACAGCTACACTACCACTGTGAGCCTTGAGACACTACCAGCTACACTACCACTGTGAGGCTTGAGACACCACTACCTACACTACCACTGTGAGGCTTGAGACACTACCAGCTACACTACCACTGTGAGGCTTGAGACACTACCAGCTACACTACCATTGTGAGGCTTGAGACACCACCAGCTACACTACCACTGTGAGCCTTGAGACACTACCAGCTACACTACCACTGTGAGGCTTGAGACACCACCAGCTACACTACCACTGTGAGGCTTGAGACACTACCAGCTACAAAACCACTGTGAGCCTTGAGACACTACCAGCTACACTACCACTGTGAGGCTTGAGACACCACCAGCTACACTACCACTGTGAACCTTGAGACACTACCAGCTACACTACCACTGTGAGGCTTGAGACACCACCAGCTACACTACCACTGTGAGGCTTGAGACAATACCAGCTACACTACCACTGTGAGCCTTGAGACACCACCAGCTACACTACCACTGTGAGGCTTGAGACACTACCAGCTACACTACCACTGTGAGGCTTGAGACACCACCTGCTACACTACCACTGTGAGGCTTGAGACACAACCAGCTACACTACCACTGTGAGGCTTGAGACACTACCAGCTACACTACCACTGTGAGCCTTGAGACACCACCACCTACACTACCACTGTGAGCCTTGAGACACTACCAGCTACACTACCACTGTGAGGCTTGAGACACCACCAGCTACACGACCACTGTGAGGCTTGAAACACCATCAGCTACACTACCACTGTGAGGCTTAAGACACTACCAGCTACACTACCACTGTGAGGCTTGAGACACTACCAGCTACACTACCACTGTGAGGCTTGAGACACTAACAGCTACACTACCACTGTGAGCCTTGAGACACTACCAGCTACACTACCACTGTGAGGCTTGAGACACCACTACCTACACTACCACTGTGAGGCTTGAGACACTACCAGCTACACTACCACTGTGAGGCTTGAGACACTACCAGCTACACTACCACTGTGAGGCTTGAGACACCACCAGCTACACTACCACTGTGAGCCTTGAGACACTACCAGCTACACTACCACTGTGAGGCTTGAGACACCACCAGCTACACTACCACTGTGAGGCTTGAGACACTACCAGCTACACTACCACTGTGAGCCTTGAGACACTACCAGCTACACTACCACTGTGAGGCTTGAGACACCACCAGCTACACTACCACTGTGAACCTTGAGACACTACCAGCTACACTACCACTGTGAGGCTTGAGACACCACCAGCTACACTACCACTGTGAGGCTTGAGACACTACCAGCTACACTACCACTGTGAGCCTTGAGACACCACCAGCTACACTACCACTGTGAGGCTTGAGACACTACCAGCTACACTACCACTGTGAGGCTTGAGACACCACCTGCTACACTACCACTGTGAGGCTTGAGACACAACCAGCTACACTACCACTGTGAGGCTTGAGACACTACCAGCTACACTACCACTGTGAGCCTTGAGACACCACCACCTACACTACCACTGTGAGCCTTGAGACACTACCAGCTACACTACCACTGTGAGGCTTGAGACACTACCAGCTACACTACCACTGCGAGCCTTGAGACACCACCAGCTACACAACCACTGTGAGGGTTGAGACACTACCAGCTACACTACCACTGTGAGTCTTGAGACACTAACAGCTACACTACCACTGTGAGGCTTGAGACACCACCAGCTACACTACCACTGTGAGCCTTGAGACACTACCAGCTACACTACCACTGTGAGGCTTGAGACACCACCAGCTACACTACCACTGTGAGCCTTGAGACACTACCAGCTACACTACCACTGTGAGCCTTGAGACACTACCAGCTACACTACCACTGTGAGCCTTGAGACACCACCAGCTACACTACCACTGTGAGGCTTGAGACACTACCAGCTACACTACCACTGTGAGGCTTGAGACACCACCAGCTACACTACCACTGTGAGGCTTGAGACACTACCAGCTACACTACCACTGTGAGCCTTGAGACACCACCAGCTACACTACCACTGTGAGGCTTGAGACACTACCAGCTACACTACCACTGTGAGCCTTGAGACACTACCAGCTACACTACCACTGTGAGGCTTGAGACACCACCAGCTACACTACCACTGTGAGCCTTGAGACACCACCATCTACACTACCACTGTGAGGCTTGAGACACCACCAGCTACACTACCACTGTGAGGCTTGAGACACTACCAGCTACACTACCACTGTGAGCCTTGAGACACTACCAGCTACACTACCACTGTGAGGCTTGAGACACCACCAGCTACACTACCACTGTGAGGCTTGAGACACTACCAGCTACACTACCACTGTGAGGCTTGAGACACTACCAGCTACACTACCACTGTGAGGTTTGAGACACTACCAGCTACACTACCACTGTGAGCCTTAAGACACTACCAGCTACACTACCACTGTGAGGTTTGAGACACCACCAGCTACACTACCACTGTGAGACTTGAGACACTACCAGCTACACTACCACTGTGAGCCTTGAGACACTACCAGCTACACTACCACTGTGAGCCTTGAGACACTACCAGCTACACTACCACTGTGAGGTTTGAGACACCACCAGCTACACTACCACTGTGAGACTTGAGACACTACCAGCTACACTACCACTGTGAGCCTTGAGACACTACCAGCTACACTACCACAGTGAGCCTTGAGACACTACCAGCTACACTACCACTGTGAGGCTTGAGACACTACCAGCTACACTACCATTGTGAGGCTTCAGACACTACCAGCAACACTACCACTGTGAGCCTTGAGACACTACCAGCTACACTACCATTGTGAGGCTTCAGACACTACCAGCTACACTACCACTGTGAGCCTTGAGACACCACCAGCTACATTACCACTGTGAGCCTTGAGACACTACCAGCTACACTACCACTGTGAGGCTTGAGACACTACCAGCTACACTACCATTGTGAGGCTTCAGACACTACCAGCAACACTACCACTGTGAGCCTTGAGACTACCAGCTACACTACCATTGTGAGGCTTCAGACACTACCAGCTACACTACCACTGTGAGCCTTGAGACACCACCAGCTACACTACCACTGTGAGGCTTGAGACACCACCAGCTACACTACCACTGTGAGGCTTGAGACATCACCAGCTACACTACCACTGTGAGGCTTGAGACACCACCAGCTACACTACCACTGTGAGGCTTGAGACACCACCAGCTACACTACCACTGTGAGGCTTGAGACACCACAAGCTACACTACCACTGTGAGCCTTGAGACACTACCAGCTACACTACCATTGTGAGGCTTCAGACACTACCAGCTACACTACCACTGTGAGCCTTGAGACACCACCAGCTACACTACCACTGTGAGGCTTGAGACACCACCAGCTACACTACCACTGTGAGGCTTGAGACATCACCAGCTACACTACCACTGTGAGGCTTGAGACACCACCAGCTACACTACCACTGTGAGGCTTGAGACACCACCAGATACACTACCACTGTGAGGCTTGAGACACCACAAGCTACACTACCACTGTGAGCCTTGAGACACTACCAGCTACACTACCACTGTGAGCCTTGAGACACTACCAGCTACACTACCACTGTGAGCCTTGAGACACTACCAGCTACACTACCACTGTGAGCCTTGAGACACCACCAGCTACACTACCACTGTGAGGCTTGAGACACTACCAGCTACACTACCACTGTGAGGCTTCAGACACTACCAGCTACACTACCACTGTGAGCCTTGAGACACTACCAGCTACACTACCACTGTGAGGCTTGAGACACTACCACCTACACTACCACTGTGAGGCTTGAGACACCACCAGCTACACTACCACTGTGAGGCTTGAAACACCATCAGCTACACTACCACTGTGAGGCTTAAGACACTACCAGCTACACTACCACTGTGAGGCTTGAGACACTACCAGCTACACTACCACTGTGAGGCTTGAGACACTAACAGCTACACTACCACTGTGAGCCTTAAGACACTACCAGCTACACTACCACTGTGAGGCTTGAGACACCACTACCTACACTACCACTGTGAGGCTTGAGACACTACCAGCTACACTACCACTGTGAGGCTTGAGACACTACCAGCTACACTACCACTGTGAGGCTTGAGACACCACCAGCTACACTACCACTGTGAGCCTTGAGACACTACCAGCTACACTACCACTGTGAGGCTTGAGACACCACCAGCTACACTACCACTGTGAGGCTTGAGACACTACCAGCTACACTACCACTGTGAGGCTTGAGACACCACCAGCTACACTACCACTGTGAACCTTGAGACACTACCAGCTACACTACCACTGTGAGGCTTGAGACACCACCAGCTACACTACCACTGTGAGGCTTGAGACACTACCAGCTACACTACCACTGTGAGCCTTGAGACACCACCAGCTACACTACCACTGTGAGGCTTGAGACACTACCAGCTACACTACCACTGTGAGCCTTGAGACACTACCAGCTACACTACCACTGTGAGGCTTGAGACACCACCAGCTACACTACCACTGTGAGCCTTGAGACACCACCATCTACACTACCACTGTGAGGCTTGAGACACCACCAGCTACACTACCACTGTGAGGCTTGAGACACTACCAGCTACACTACCACTGTGAGCCTTGAGACACTACCAGCTACACTACCACTGTGAGGCTTGAGACACCACCAGCTACACTACCACTGTGAGGCTTGAGACACTACCAGCTACACTACCACTGTGAGGCTTGAGACACTACCAGCTACACTACCACTGTGAGGTTTGAGACACTACCAGCTACACTACCACTGTGAGCCTTAAGACACTACCAGCTACACTACCACTGTGAGGTTTGAGACACCACCAGCTACACTACCACTGTGAGACTTGAGACACTACCAGCTACACTACCACTGTGAGCCTTGAGACACTACCAGCTACACTACCACTGTGAGCCTTGAGACACTACCAGCTACACTACCACTGTGAGGTTTGAGACACCACCAGCTACACTACCACTGTGAGACTTGAGACACTACCAGCTACACTACCACTGTGAGCCTTGAGACACTACCAGCTACAGTACCACTGTGAGCCTTGAGACACTACCAGCTACACTACCACTGTGAGGCTTGAGACACTACCAGCTACACTACCATTGTGAGGCTTCAGACACTACCAGCAACACTACCACTGTGAGCCTTGAGACACTACCAGCTACACTACCATTGTGAGGCTTCAGACACTACCAGCTACACTACCACTGTGAGCCTTGAGACACCACCAGCTACATTACCACTGTGAGCCTTGAGACACTACCAGCTACACTACCACTGTGAGGCTTGAGACACTACCAGCTACACTACCATTGTGAGGCTTCAGACACTACCAGCAACACTACCACTGTGAGCCTTGAGACTACCAGCTACACTACCATTGTGAGGCTTCAGACACTACCAGCTACACTACCACTGTGAGCCTTGAGACACCACCAGCTACACTACCACTGTGAGCCTTGAGACACCACCAGCTACACTACCACTGTGAGGCTTGAGACATCACCAGCTACACTACCACTGTGAGGCTTGAGACACCACCAGCTACACTACCACTGTGAGGCTTGAGACACCACCAGCTACACTACCACTGTGAGGCTTGAGACACCACAAGCTACACTACCACTGTGAGCCTTGAGACACTACCAGCTACACTACCATTGTGAGGCTTCAGACACTACAAGCTACACTACCACTGTGAGCCTTGAGACACCACCAGCTACACTACCACTGTGAGGCTTGAGACACCACCAGCTACACTACCACTGTGAGGCTTGAGACATCACCAGATACACTACCACTGTGAGGCTTGAGACACCACCAGCTACACTACCACTGTGAGGCTTGAGACACCACCAGATACACTACCACTGTGAGGCTTGAGACACCACAAGCTACACTACCACTGTGAGCCTTGAGACACTACCAGCTACACTACCACTGTGAGCCTTGAGACACTACCAGCTACACTACCACTGTGAGCCTTGAGACACTACCAGCTACACTACCACTGTGAGCCTTGAGACACCACCAGCTACACTACCACTGTGAGGCTTGAGACACTACCAGCTACACTACCACTGTGAGGCTTCAGACACTACCAGCTACACTACCACTGTGAGCCTTGAGACACTACCAGCTACACTACCACTGTGAGGCTTGAGACACTACCACCTACACTACCACTGTGAGGCTTGAGACACCACCAGCTACACTACCACTGTGAGGCTTGAAACACCATCAGCTACACTACCACTGTGAGGCTTAAGACACTACCAGCTACACTACCACTGTGAGGCTTGAGACACTACCAGCTACACTACCACTGTGAGGCTTGAGACACTAACAGCTACACTACCACTGTGAGCCTTGAGACACTACCAGCTACACTACCACTGTGAGGCTTGAGACACCACTACCTACACTACCACTGTGAGGCTTGAGACACTACCAGCTACACTACCACTGTGAGGCTTGAGACACTACCAGCTACACTACCACTGTGAGGCTTGAGACACCACCAGCTACACTACCACTGTGAGCCTTGAGACACTACCAGCTACACTACCACTGTGAGCCTTGAGACACCACCAGCTACACTACCACTGTGAGGCTTGAGACACCACCAGCTACACTACCACTGTGAGGCTTGAGACATCACCAGCTACACTACCACTGTGAGGCTTGAGACACCACCAGCTACACTACCACTGTGAGGCTTGAGACACCACCAGATACACTACCACTGTGAGGCTTGAGACACCACAAGCTACACTACCACTGTGAGCCTTGAGACACTACCAGCTACACTACCACTGTGAGCCTTGAGACACTACCAGCTACACTACCACTGTGAGCCTTGAGACACTACCAGCTACACTACCACTGTGAGCCTTGAGACACCACCAGCTACACTACCACTGTGAGGCTTGAGACACTACCAGCTACACTACCACTGTGAGGCTTCAGACACTACCAGCTACACTACCACTGTGAGCCTTGAGACACTACCAGCTACACTACCACTGTGAGGCTTGAGACACTACCACCTACACTACCACTGTGAGGCTTGAGACACCACCAGCTACACTACCACTGTGAGGCTTGAGACACTACCAGCTACACTACCACTGCGAGCCTTGAGACACCACCAGCTACACAACCACTGTGAGGGTTGAGACAGTACCAGCTACACTACCACTGTGAGCCTTGAGACACTAACAGCTACACTACCACTGTGAGGCTTGAGACACCACCAGCTACACTACCACTGTGAGCCTTGAGACACTACCAGCTACACTACCACTGTGAGGCTTGAGACACCACCAGCTACACTACCACTGTGAGCCTTGAGACACTACCAGCTACACTACCACTATGAGCCTTGAGACACCACCAGCTACCACTGTGAGGCTTGAGACACTACCAGCTACACTACCACTGTGAGGCTTCAGACACTACCAGCTACACTACCACTGTGAGCCTTGAGACACTACCAGCTACACTACCACTGTGAGGCTTGAGACACTACCAGCTACACTACCATTGTGAGGCTTCACACACTACCAGCAACACTACCACTGTGAGGCTTGAGACACTACCAGCTACACTACCACTGTGAGCCTTGAGACACTACCAGCTACACTACCACTGTGAGCCTTGAGACACCACCAGCTACACTACCACTGTGAGGCTTGAGACACTACCAGCTACACTACCACTGTGAGGCTTGAGACACCACCAGCTACACTACCACTGTGAGGCTTGAGACACCACCAGCTACACTACCGCTGTGAGGCTTGAGACACCACCAGCTACACTACCTATTACAACCTAGGATTTCAAATGGCCTGTTATCCCAGGTGTAATGGGAGCAAATAAACACAGTAGAAAAAGTTTAGACTTATATTATCCTTCACCAATTATAACAGCAATATGTACACTATGTACAGTGATAAATATAGTGCACTCCACGGTAAGCAAGGCAGAAATAGAAGCCACAAGATAGCAGACCGTGCTTCAACCAGCTCTAGAGTGGGAATGACAAGGGCAGACAGGAGAGCGGTATCCACATAACCTCTGCGATTGTCAATCCCACCTTCTTATTGGCTAGAACCTGGTCACTAGTTGAACGATGGGGCCCCATCATCAACTCTTAGCAACCTGGTTCGCTGGTTGGGGGAGATAGCCTGTAAATGAGGGTGTGTCCATGCGCCGAATAAAGGTTACGTACTCTTTGCATGCCACACCCCCACCCCCGAGAAGGCTCAGGATTAGGCTGCCACCTCCCAGTGGTAACCGTGCCGCCATGGCACAAAATAATGGGACCGCCTATCCTCTCCACCATCCAACTCTTAGATAGAGCTCAGCTTTCCTAGTGACCAAAAGCCAAACCCTAAACTTAGAGTGAGACAGCAGTCAGACAGGCTAGCATAGGTCCAAGATACAGGCGGACGGTAGCCCGCATCCCCTCACTAAAAAAAAAACCCCACATCAGGGGATAAAAAAAAGAGCTTGAAAGGGGTTACCACAAATACATCCTAACCTAAATAAAATAATAAACTAGACTCTTGACAAAGAGTCTGCCAACACATTTTCTTTGCCGGCAATGTATTTTATTTTTAGGTTGTAGGGCTGCAGCCTGAGCGTCCAACGCATAAGCCTTGTGTTGTGATTCTTCATGGCTTGGAGATAGACTAACGGGTTGTGATCACTGTAGACTGTGACCACCTGTGATGTCTGGCCCACATAAACATCGAAATGCTCCAAAGCCATTACCAGCGCGAGGGCTTCTTTTTCAATGGTAGAGTAAGCTCTCTGATGTGGCTGGAACTTAGCTGAAAAGTATGCGATTGGCTGCAGCTCCTTGTTCCCGATTTGTAATAGTACCGCCCCAACCCCAGACTCACAAGCATCAACTTTATTGCACCTGAAGCAGACGACAGGCTTGCCCTTTACTCCCTGATGACGTTGCAAGTGGTGTCGTTCTGGCTGGTGCCTCTCTGGATATTGTTGTCGAGATGCTCCATAAGTAGTTTGCCTCTCCGCAGGGGGACCATATGTTGAGAAGCGTGGCTCACCAGGTGACTTGGTTGGATGACGTAGACGCTCTCCCTCCGGCTGGCACTTCATTCTCCAATGTTGTCGATCTCTGCTCACGCCAGACTGTTGAAAAGAGAGACGGGACCGCTCGGACAAGGAGCGGTTCGTTTCGAAGGTATCAGCCAACCTGGCCGCCTCCAATGCAGTGGTTAAGTCACGATCCTGCAGAAAGACACGAACCTCTGGTCCCACAGACTCCAGCAGGTTATCAATCAGAATAAGCTGCACCAGCTCCTCAAAGTTAGAGACACCACTCGCTTTATACCAGCTGGTAAAAGCTTTGGTTTGCTGTCTCACAAAGTCCACCAGGGATTGACCAAGCTGCCGCCTGTTCAATTTGAAGGTCTTACGATATTTAGCTGGGATACATGTATATGCTCCCAACACTGTGGTCTTCACTACTTGATAATCAGAGAATTCAGCGTCAGTTAATACCGACGTAAATTCCTGTGCCTTACCCAATAATGCTGTATGAACCAACGCTGCCCAGTGCTGTTCCGGCCACCTCAAGGCTCGAGCCTGATTTTCGAAGCTTTCGAAAAATTGCTCTGGTTCGGCCTCATTGAAGCGGGGAACAAGCTGTACTGCTTTTTGTAAACTGAAATCGTTTACAGAATGCGAAAACTGTCTCCTCTCTCTTTCCCTATCAAATTCTTCCCTTGCGAATGCTCTCTGTTCCCTAGTTTGCTCCAGCGTGATTTTTGCCAGCTCAAGTGCCAACGACGCTGATTCACCCTGAGACAACCCAGCTGCACTATACTGACCATTTTGCTCCGTAGGTGTATCATCTTCCTCCTGCGAGAACATAGTAGTTTTTTCCCTAGCTCCCGTAAAGGGAGGAGTTTGATGTGCCATCTCTTCTTCAATAAGTATGTCAGCAATAAGTGAACGCAGTTGCGCAGCTGTGAGAGTGCGTTTATAGGGAATGCCAATGGAACGAGCAATTTGCCAACAACGCTGTAGGGACAATTTAGGTAGGTTATGCAAAGTATATGCCGACACCAGGCGTCTGACTCGTCTAGGTGGCATAAGTTATTCGCTATGGACAGTACGAATACCCCAACGTAACACGTTAATTTGCAGAACACGCTTAGCTATGCACAGTACGATTGCAGAATACGCATACAAGCAAAGCCGACTGCACACAAGATTGGCCGTAGCGAAGCGAGCACACTGAACAAGCTAGTAGCGAGCTGTTGAACGATCACACAATAGCAAGGCTGATCATAAGCAACTGACACGCAAAATTTGTAAAGCGAAGCGAAACAGCAAGCTACACAATGTTCCTGCTACAAGCTTCACCCTAAGCTCAACCGTTTCTCTAAGTCCAGCTCTCGGACAGGCTACCCATATTACAACCTAGGATTTCAAATGGCCTGTTATCCCAGGTGTAATGGGAGCAAATAAACACAGTAGAAAAAGTTTAGACTTATATTATCCTTCACCAATTATAACAGCAATATGTACACTATGTACAGTGATAAATATAGTGCACTCCACGGTAAGCAAGGCAGAAATAGAAGCCACAAGATAGCAGACCGTGCTTCAACCAGCTCTAGAGTGGGAATGACAAGGGCAGACAGGAGAGCGGTATCCACATAACCTCTGCGATTGTCAATCCCACCTTCTTATTGGCTAGAACCTGGTCACTAGTTGAACGATGGGGCCCCATCATCAACTCTTAGCAACCTGGTTCGCTGGTTGGGGGAGATAGCCTGTAAATGAGGGTGTGTCCATGCGCCGAATAAAGGTTACGTACTCTTTGCATGCCACACTACCACTGTGAGGCTTGAGACACTACCAGCTACACTACCACTGTGAGGCTTGAGACACCACCAGGTACACTACCACTGTGAGGCTTGAGACACTACCAGCTACACTACCACTGTGAGGCTTGAGACACCACCAGCTACACTACCACTGTGAGGCTTGAGACACCACCGGCTACACTACCACTGTGAGGCTTGAGACACTACCAGCTACACTACCACTGTGAGCCTTGAGACACCACCAGCTACACTACCACTGTGAGCCTTGAGAAACTACCAGCTACACTACCACTGTGAGCCTTGATTCTATGTCATCATTGAAGGCTCTTGGCTCATATAATGACTCCAACAACATGCTCATTGGGGAAGCCAGGTATATATACTCAAAAATTAGGGACAAAGGAATTAATGTACAATTGCTATGGATCCCATCACACATTGGATTACTCCTTCATGATGAAGTCGATATGTTAGCCAAGAAGAGTATCCAGAAGGAGAACGTAGAATATAACTTTGGTATAACTGTGTCTAGCATTAGGAATAATATTAGCAGAGAAGTAAATAATGAAGATGATTGTTATAGGAATGCAGTTAGAAGCCTGAGTAGATCTATAACCCACTATGATAACATGAACTTAGATAAGTATGTTTATGGAGTAACGTGCAATGTGAACAGACTGACTGATGTTGTAGTGGCCAGGCATAGGTTTGGTTACAAGTACTTCTGGCAGTTTCGGAGACACACAGATGATGATCAAACTAAATGTAAATTATGTGATCAGGCATATGGTCACTCTCTTGAACACTATGTGCTTAATTGTCCACTTATTGAGGAATACAGAGACAGACAGTATAATAACCTATGTGACATGTCAAGATATCTTATTAATGAAAATAAGATACCAGATATACTAAGCAAATTTCCTAAATTTGCTTATAACAGATAAGTGAACTATAGATATGTAGATATAAATCCATATGTATTCCTGTTAACCCTTTGGGGCCTAGTTCCTAGGCCTTTTGTGTATCCACGTGCTCTCGCGCTACCGTCCACAGGATGGATATGGGGTGCACAATAAACTAGCCACTTCGGTGGCAAAATCTAAAAAATCTGTGAGCCTTGAGACACTACCAGCTACACTACCACTGTGAGCCTTGAAACACTACCAGCTACACTACCACTGTGAGCCTTGAAACACTACCAGCTACACTACCACTGTGAGCCTTGAGACACTACCAGCTACACTACCACTGTGAGCCTTGAGACACTACCAGCTACACTACCACTGTGAGGCTTGAGACACTACCAGCTACACTACCACTGTGAGGCTTGAGACACTACCAGCTACACTACCACTGTGAGCCTTGAGACACTACCAGCTACACTACCACTGTGAGGCTTGAGACACTACCAGCTACACTACCACTGTGAGCCTTGAGACACTACCAGCTACACTACCACTGTGAGGCTTGAGACACTACCAGCTACACTACCACTGTGAGGCTTGAGACACCACCAGCTACACTACCACTGTGAGCCTTGAGACACTACCAGCTACACTACCACTGTGAGCCTTGAGACACTACCAGCTACACTACCACTGTGAGCCTTGAAACACCACTACATAAACTGTCTCAGGGTAACTAACAGCCTCACTACCACTACCTACACTGTGTCAGTGTAACTACCAGCCTCACTACCACTACCACTACCTACACTGTGCCAGTGTAACTACCAGCCTCACTACCTCTACCTACACTGTGTCAGGGTAACTACCAGCCTCACCACCATTACAAAATCTGTGTCAGGGTAACTACCAGAATCACTACCACTACCTACACTGTGTCAGGGTAACTACCAACCTCACTACCACTACCTACACTGTGTCTCGGTAACTACCAGCCTCACCACCACTACATAAACTGTGTCAGGGTAACTACCAGCCTCACTACCACTACCTACACTGTGTCAGGGTAACTACCAACCTCACTACCTCTACCTACACTGTGTTAGGGTAACTACCAACCTCACTACCACTATCTACACTGTTTCAGGGTAACTACAAACCTCACTACCACTACCTACACTGTGTCAGGGTAACTACCAGCCTCACCACCACTACATAAACTGTGTCAGGGTAACTACCAGCCTCACTACCACTACCTACACTGTGTCACGGTAACTACCAGCCTCACTACCACTACCTACACTGTGTCAGGGTAACTACCAGCTTTACTACCACTACCTACACTGTGTCAGGGTAACTACCAACCTCACTACCTCTACCTACACTGTGTTAGGGTAACTACCAACCTCACTACCACTATCTACACTGTGTCAGGATAACTACCAACCTCACTACCACTACCTACACTGTGTCAGGGTAACTACCAGCCTTACTACCACTACCTACACTGTGTCAGGGTAACTACCAACCTCACTACCACTACCTACACTGTGTCAGGGTAACTACCAGCCTCACCACCACTACATAAACTGTGTCAGGGTAACTACCAGCCTCACTACCACTACCTACACTGTGTCAGGGTAACTACCAGCCTCACTACCACTACCTACACTGTGTCAGGGTAACTACCAGCTTTACTACCACTACCTACACTGTGTCAGGGTAACTACCAACCTCACTACCACTACCTACACTGTGTCAGTGTAACTACCAGCCTCACTACCACTACCTACACTGTGCCAGGGTAACTACCAGCCTCACCACCACTACATAAACTGTGTCAGGGTAACTACCAGCCTCACTACCACTACCTACACTGTGTCAGGGTAACTACCAGCCTCACTACCACTACCTACACTGTGTCAGTGTAACTACCAGCCTCACTACCACTACCTACACTGTGTCAGGGTAACTACCAGCCTCACTACCACTACCTACACTGTGTCAGGGTAACTACCAACCTCGCTACTACTACCTACACTGTGTCAGAGTAACTACCACCCTCACTACCACTACCTACACTGTGTCAGGGTAACTACCAGCCTCACTACCACTACCTACACTGTGTCAGGGTAACTACCAGCCTTACTACCACTACCTACACTGTGTCAGGGTAACTACCAGCCTCACTACCACTACCTACACTGTGTCAAGGTAACTACCAGCCTCACTACCACTACCTACACTGTGTCAGGGTAACTACCAGCCTCACTACCACTACCTACACTGTGTCAAGGTAACTACCAGCCTCACTACCACTACCTACACTGTGTCAGGGTAACTACCAGCCTCACCACCACTACATAAACTGTGTCAGGGTAACTACCAGCCTCACTACCACTACCTACACTGTGTCAAGGTAACTACCAGCCTCACTACCACTACCTACACTGTGTCAAGGTAACTACCAGCCTCATTACCACTACATAAACTGTGTCAGGGTAACTACCAGCATCACTACCACTACCTACACTGTGTCAAGGTAACTACCAGCCTCACTACCACTACCTACACTGTGTCAAGGTAACTACCAGCCTCACTACCACTACCTACACTGTGTCAGGGTAACTACCAGCCTCACTACCACTACCTACACTGTGTCAGGGTAACTACCAGCCTCACTACCACTACCTACACTGTGTCAGGGTAACTACCAGCCTCACTACCACTACCTACACTGTGTCAGGGTAACTACCAGCCTCACTACCACTACCTACACTGTGTCAGTGTAACTACCAGCCTCACTACCACTACCTACACTGTGTCAGGGTAACTACCAGCCTCACTACCTCTACCTACACTGTGTCAGGGTAACTACCAACCTCACTACCACTACCTACACTGTGTCAGGGTAACTACCAGCCTCACCACCACTACATAAACTGTGTCAGGGTAACTACCAGCCTCACTACCACTACCTACACTGTGTCAGGGTAACTACCAGCCTCACCACCACTACATAAACTGTGTCAGGGTAACTACCAGCCTCACTACCACTACCTACACTGTGTCAGGGTAACTACCAGCCTCACTACCACTACCTACACTGTGTCAGGGTAACTACCAGCCTCACCACCACTACATAAACTGTGTCAAGGTAACTACCAGCCTCACTACCACTACCTACACTGTGTCAGGGTAACTACCAGCCTCACTACCACTACCTACACTGTGTCACGGTAACTACCAGCCTCACTACCACTACCTACACTGTGTCAGGGTAACTACCAGCCTCACCACCACTACCTACACTGTGTCAGTGTAACTACCAACCTCACTACCACTACCTACACTGTGTCAGGGTAACTACCAACCTCACTACCACTACCTACACTGTGTCAGGGTAACTACCAGCCTCACCACCACTACATAAACTGTGTCAGGGTAACTACCAGCCTCACTACCACTACCTACACTGTGTCAGGGTAACTACCAACCTCACTACCACTACCTACACTGTGTCAGGGTAACTACCAACCTCACTACAACTACCTACACTGTGTCAGGGTAACTACCAGCCTCACCACCACTACCTACACTGTGTCAGTGTAACTACCAACCTCACTACCACTACCTACACTGTGTCAGGGTAACTACCAACCTCACTACCACTACCTACACTGTGTCAGGGTAACTACCAGCCTCACCACCACTACATAAACTGTGTCAGGGTAACTACGAGCCTCACTACCACTACCTACACTGTGTCAGGGTAACTACCAGCCTCACTACCACTACCTACACTGTGTCAGGGTAACTACCAGCCTCACTACCACTACCTACACTGTGTTAGGGTAACTACCAGCCTCACTACCACTACCTACACTGTGTCAGGGTAACTACCAGCCTCACTACCACTACCTACACTGTGTCAGGGTAACTACCAGCCTCACTACCACTACCTACACTGTGTCAGGGTAACTACCAGCCTCACTACCACTACCTACACTGTGTCAGGGTAACTACCAGCCTCACTACCACTACCTACACTGTGTCAGGGTAACTACCAGCCTCACTACCACTACCTACAGTGTGTCAGGGTAACTACCAGCCTCACTACCACTACCTACACTGTGTCAGGGTAACTACCAGCCTCACTACCACTACCTACACTGTGTCAGGGTAACTACCAGCCTCACTACCACTACCTACACTGTGTCAGGGTAACTACCAGCCTCACCACCACTACCTACACTGTGTCAGGGTAACTACCGGCCTCACCACCACTACCTACACTGTGTCAGGGTAACTACCGGCCTCACCACCACTACCTACACTGTGTCAGGGTAACTACCAACCTCACTACCACTACCTACACTGTGTCAGGGTAACTACCAGCCTCACTACCACTACCTACACTGTGTCAGGGTAACTACCAGCCTCACTACCACTACCTACACTGTGTCAGGGTAACTACCAGCCTCACTACCACTACCTACACTGTGTCAGGGTAACTACCAGCCTCACTACCACTACCTACACTGTGTCAGGGTAACTACCAGCCTCACTACCACTACCTACACTGTGTCAGTGTAACTACCAGCCTCACTACCACTACCTACACTGTGTCAGGGTAACTACCAGGCTCACTACCACTACCTACACTGTGTCAGTGTAACTACCAGCCTCACTACCACTACCTACACTGTGTCAGGGTAACTACCAGCCTCACCACCACTACCTACACTGTGTCAGTGTAACTACCAGCCTCACTACCACTACCTACACTGTGTCAGTGTAACTACCAGCCTCACTACCACTACCTACACTGTGTCAGGGTAACTACCAACCTCACTACCACTACCTACACTGTGTCAGGGTAACTACCAGCCTCACTACCACTACCTACACTGTGTCAGGGTAACTACCAGCCTCACTAGCACTACCTACACTGTGTCAGGGTAACTACCAGCCTCACTACCACTACCTACACTGTGTCAGGGTAACTACCAGCCTCACTACCACTACCTACACTGTGTCAGGGTAACTACCAGCCTCACTACCACTACCTACACTGTGTCAGGGTAACTACCAGCCTCACTACCACTACCTACACTGTGTCAGGGTAACTACCAGCCTCACTACCACTACCTACACTGTGTCAGGGTAACTACCAGCCTCACTACCACTACCTACACTGTGTCAGGGTAACTACCAGCCTCACTACCACTACCTACACTGTGTCAGGATAACTACCAGCCTCACTACCACTACCTACACTGTGTCAGGGTAACTACCAGCCTCACTATCACTACCTACACTGTGTCAGGATAACTACCAGCCTCACTACCACTACCTACACTGTGTCAGGGTAACTACCAGCCTCACTACCACTACCTACACTGTGTCAGGATAACTACCAGCTTCACTACCACTACCTACACTGTGTCAGGGTAACTACCAGCCTCACTACCACTACCTACACTGTGTCAGGGTAACTACCAGCCTCACTACCACTACCTACACTGTGTCAGGGTAACTACCAGCCTCACTACCACTACCTACACTGTGTCAGGGTAACTACCAGCCTCACTACCACTATCTACACTGTGTCAGTGTAACTACCAACCTCACTACCACTACCTACACTGTGCCAGGGTAACTACCAGCCTCACTACCACTACCTACACTGTGTCAGGGTAACTACCAGCCTCACTACCACTACCTACACTGTGTCAGGGTAACTACTAGCCTCACTACCACTACCTACACTGTGTCAGGGTAACTACCAGCCTCACTACCACTACCTACACTGTGTCAGTGTAACTACCAACCTCACTACCACTACCTACACTGTGTCAGGGTAACTACCAGCCTCACCACCACTACCTACACTGTGTCAGTGTAACTACCAGCCTCACTACCACTACCTACACTGTGTCAGGGTAACTACCAGCCTCACTACCACTACCTACACTGTGTCAGGGTAACTACCAGCCTCACTACCACTACCTACACTGTGTCAGGGTAACTACCAGCCTCACTACCACTACCTACACTGTGTCAGGGTAACTACCAGCCTCACCACCACTACCTACACTGTGTCAGTGTAACTACCAGCCTCACCACCACTACCTACACTGTGTCAGGGTACCTACCAGCCTTACCACCACTACCTACACTGTGTCAGTGTAACTACCAGCCTAACTACCACTACCTACACTGTGTCAGGGTAACTACCAGCCTCACTACCACTACCTACACTGTGTCAGGGTAACTACCAACCTCACTACCACTACCTACACTGTGTCAGGGTAACTACCAGCCTCACCACCACTACCTACACTGTGTCAGGGTAACTACCAACCTCACTACCACTACCTACACTGTGTCAGGGTAACTACCAACCTCACTACCACTACCTACACTGTGTCAGGGTAACTACCAGCCTCACCACCACTACCTACACTGTGTCAGGGTAACTACCAGCCTCACCACCACTACCTACACTGTGTCAGGGTAACTACCAGCCTCACCACCACTACCTACACAGTGTCAGGGTAACTACCAGCCTCACCACCACTACCTACACTGTGTCAGGGTAACTACCAGCCTCACTACCACTACCTACACTGTGTCAGGGTAACTACCAGCCTCACCACCACTACCTACACTGTGTCAGGGTAACTACCAACCTCACTACCACTACCTACACTGTGTCAGGGTAACTACCAACCTCACTACCACTACCTACACTGTGTCAGGGTAACTACCAGCCTCACCACCACTACCTACACTGTGTCAGGGTAACTACCAGCCTCACCACCACTACCTACACTGTGTCAGGGTAACTACCAGCCTCACCACCACTACCTACACTGTGTCAGGGTAACTACCAGCCTCACCACCACTACCTACACTGTGTCAGGGTAACTACCAGCCTCACCACCACTACCTACACTGTGTCAGGGTAACTACCAGCCTCACCACCACTACCTACACTGTGTCAGGGTAACTACCAGCCTCACCACCACTACCTACACTGTGTCAGGGTAACTACCAGCCTCACCACCACTACCTACACTGTGTCAGGGTAACTACCAGCCTCACCACCACTACCTACACTGTGTCAGGGTAACTACCAGCCTCACCACCACTACCTACACTGTGTCAGGGTAACTACCAGCCTCACCACCACTACCTACACTGTGTCAGGGTAACTACCAGCCTCACCACCACTACCTACACTGTGTCAGTGTAACTACCAGCCTCACCACCACTACCTACACTGTGTCAGGGTAACTACCAGCCTCACCACCACTACCTACACTGTGTCAGGGTAACTACCAGCCTCACCACCACTACCTACACTGTGTCAGGGTAACTACCAGCCTCACCACCACTACCTACACTGTGTCAGGGTAACTACCAACCTCACTACCACTACCTACACTGTGTCAGGGTAACTACCAACCTCACTACCACTACCTACACTGTGTCAGGGTAACTACCAGCCTCACCACCACTACCTACACTGTGTCAGGGTAACTACCAGCCTCACCACCACTACCTACACTGTGTCAGGGTAACTACCAGCCTCACCACCACTACCTACACTGTGTCAGGGTAACTACAAGCCTCACCACCACTACCTACACTGCCACACAGTCATAATATAAATTCTTGGCAGGAAGCACAGTTTGCCTTCTTTAAGACGTATTGTATGACTCTTCTTTAAGAAGTACTGTGTGACTTCTTTAAGAAGTATTGTGTGACTTGTTTAAGAGATACTGTGTGACTTCTTTAAGAAGTACTATGTGACTTGTTTAAGAGATCCTTTGTGACTTCTTTAAGAAGTACTATGTGACTTATTTAAGAGGTACTGTGTGACTTCTTTAAGAAGTACTATGTGACTTATTTAAGAGGTACTGTGTGACTTCTTTAAGAAGTACTATGTGACTTATTTAAGAGGTACTGTGTGACTTCTTTAAGAAGTACTATGTGACTTATTTAAGAGGTACTGTGTGACTTCTTTAAGAAGTACTATGTGACTTATTTAAGAGGTACTGTGTGACTTCTTTAAGAAGTACTATGTGACTTATTTAAGAGGTACTTTGTGACTTCTTTAAGAAGTACTGTTATTAAGACACTAATATCATGATGAGTAAAAGCAACAGCTGCACTGGCAGCATTTACAGCAGCAGCACCATCAGCAGCAGTTGAAGCAACAACAACAGCAACAGCCCAAACATCAACAGCAACAAAAGTTGCGGCAACACCAGCAACAGCTGTAACTGTAGCTGTAACA